>NC_061820.1:767607-772607 GCF_019202785.1 Penaeus chinensis
TTCAATATGAAACCTATGCCTTCATTCGGTTATGATCATAATATACTCACGCATGAAATTCATTACAAAAAAATAAATAAATAGATAAATACCTAGGCCTCTATCACAAATAACGAAAATTCAGCACACAGCAAAATCTATCAAGCCCCCCCCCCCCCCCCCCAACTCACATGCAACTGAAACTGTCCCGACGTCATGAAATCGGACGTATTGTCCACCGCGACCCTCGTGATATTCGACATGACAAAGCTCTGATGGCCGAGGACCCCGACGGCGAAGATCGTCACCAGCGCCAGGAACACCAGGTACACGAAGAGGTTTGACAGGTGGATGTACTTGCCATACGCCTGCCACTTCATCTCGAGGAACTTCTGGGTCAGCGGATGCATCAGGAGCTCCACCCGACCGGACTCCACCATCGCCTGTTGGCGGGAGAAGTGGAGGGAAGTGGGTAGTTTCGCTTGAGCGGAAATCAGTGGATTAAACAGGGATTTTATAAAGAATGTTATGTAATAAAACATTGCCTTTAATGGTCCTGACACTAGCTATGAATCGGACAAGCAAGCAATAGAAAAACAAACAAATGAACAACAAGCCATTCTAAAAGCAAGCCATCTAACACGTAAGAAAATCAAGCTGGGAAGCCGACATGCAAGCCTTCCCACTACGAATCAACCTTTCAAACATGCAATCAAACCAACGAGCAAGCAACCCGACACGCAATCGATCAAGCAATCAAAACAAGCAAGTCACTCAACAGCTAATCAATCTAATGAGCACCCTATCCAACAAGCAAACAATCTAATGAGCACACTTCAACAAGCAGATAATCTAATGAGAAAATCTAATGATGATGATGATGATGATGATGATGATGATGATGATGATGATGATGATGATGATGATGATGATGATGATGATGATGATGATGATGATGATGGTGATGATGATAATAATAATAAAAGCAAGTCAAGCAATGAAGAAGCAAAACCGATAAATGACATACTGAAATGATATTAACAATAATAATAAAAATAATGATAATAATAATAATAACACAAATGTTAATAATTATAATAATAGCAGCAATAATAGTAATATTAACGACGCAAATGATAATAATAACAACAACAACAATAATAATAATAATGATAATAATAATAACAATAATGATTATGTTAATAATGTTAATAATAATAATAATAATAACAATAATAATAATAATAATAATGAAAATAATAATAATAATGATAACAATAATCATAACAATAACAAAACAACAACGATACTACTACCACTACTACTACTAATAATAATAATAACAGTAATAATAATAATAACAACAGCAATAACAATAACAAAACAACGACAACAATAACAAGAACCCCAAAAGCCCCGGGCCCAGCAGCCAAGACGCGCGACCGAGGACCGACTCACGTTGCAGGCGTACAAAGGCTCGGGACGAAACTTCGGATTCTTCTGCTTGATCTTTTCGGCGTCGAGTTGCTCCGGGGTCAGTTGCAGAGGGTAGAAGTTGTACTTGATCTGTTGGGGGAAGGAGGAGGGAGGGAGGTAGGGAGGGAGGGAGGAGGTAGGAGAGGGGAAGAAGGAGGTAGGGAGGTAGGGAGGGAGGAGGAGGAGGAGGAGGGAGGGAGGGAGGGAGGGAGGGAGGGAGGGAGGGAGGAGGAAGGAGAGGGGGAGGAAGGAGGTAGGTAGGTAGGGAGGGAGGAAGGAGGAAGGAGGAGGGAGGGAGGGAGGGAGGAGGGGGGAGGGAGGGAGGGAAGGAGGGAGGAGGGAGGGAGGAGGAGGGAGGGAGGGAGGAGGAAGGAGAGGGGGAGGAAGGCGGTAGGGAGGGAGGAGGAATAAGGAGGAGTGGGGGGGAAGGAGGAGGAGGAGAGGGGGAGGAATAAGGAGGGAGGAAGAGGGGGGGAGGGAGGGAGGAAGGGAGGAGAGGGAGTAAGAGAGGAAGGAGGTAGGGAGGGAGGGAGGAGGAAGGAGAGGGGAGGAATGAGGAGGATTGGGGGGAAGGAGGAGGAGGAGAGGGGGAGGAATAAGGAGGGAAGAGGAGGGGGAGGGAGGGAGGGAGGGAGGGAGGGAGGGAGAGAGGGAGGAAGAGAGGAGAGGGGGGAAGGAGGGAGGAAGATGGAGGTAGAGGAGGAGGAGGAAGAAGGGGAGAGGGGAGAGGAAGGAAGGAGGAGGAAGAGGGAGGAGGAGGGAGGGAGGAGGAACGAAGGAGGAGGAGAGGGGGAAGAAAGGAGGAATGAAGGAGGAAGAGGAGGAAGAGAACGGAGGAGGAGGAAAGGGAGATGGAGGGAGAAGAGAAGAGAGACACAAAGTGGGATAAAAAAGAATGAAAACGAAAGAAAATGGAAAAAAAAACGGTTAATAACAATAGTTTCAATTATATCTTTCTTGCAATAATATTACAATCTTCAACTTATTTGAATAGGGTGAAGCAATAAATCTAATTTATTGGTTACGTAACTTCTTTAGAAGTAGAGGAAGAAGGAAAAGAAGAAGAAGGAGGAGGAGGAGAAGAAGTAGAAAAAGAAGAAGGAGAAGAAGAGGAAGAAGAAGAAGAAGAAGGAAAAGAAGAAGAAGAAGAAGAAGAAGAAGAAGAAGAAGAAGGAGAAGGAGAAGAAGAAGAAGGAAAATAAAAATAATAATAATAATAATAATAATAATAATAATAAGAAGAAGGAGACGAAGAATAACGGGGAAAAGAAGAAGAAGAAGAAGAAGAAGAAGAAGAAAAAGAAGAAGAAGAAGAAGAAGGAGGAGGAGGTCGAGGAGGAGGTACTCACATAGAAATCCTTTGCCTGCTCCTTGACGTCCGCCTTGACTATGGCTTGGTACAGAACCGACTCGAACACCTTCGGTAGCGTCCGGATGAGGGCCATGCAAATGCAGCCGTGAATCTTGCTGGACGTTCCTAGCACTTCGGTGGGGCTGACCAGGGAAGGAAAAGAAGAGTAAGAAAATCGAAAAGGTAAAAGAAATTAAAAAACGCAAAGTTAAAAAATAATTAAAAATCGAAAATATAAATCTAAGTTTCGTATTCAGTATTCAATGATAAAGATATTAATATTTACCTACTACGAGATAAAAGTTCGCATCTGATATTCAGTATGCAAAAAAAAAAAGAGGAGTTTATATAACAAGAAAAAAGTTCTCATGTGATACTCATGAACTGTAGAAAATGTCAGTATTTACATATTTCTTACTTTAAATATAAATTACCCAGTTCATACGACAAAAAAGTTAATCTATTTAACAAACCATTATATGTTTAATCCGAACACAATACCGATTTGCATTCTATCGAAAGGTCTATCTACATCTATCTAAAATCTATGGAAATTCTAACTAAATCTCTATCTACATCTATCTATCCATCTACTACGAGTATCTATACATGTATCTACTATTTACATCTATCTACCCATCCACGTTTTACATCTCTCTAACCACTCACTCTCTACATCTATCAATCCATCAACTTTCAACATCTATCCATGTGCCGTCTACATCCACGTATCCACCTACTATCTCCATCCACTATCGACAACATCCACCCACACCTCTTTTTGTCCTCACCCTCTATCGTGAGTAACAAGAGCCAAAGCAGACTCAGAGAGTTTGTATTGAATTGCAATGTCAATCGGCTTGCAAGAGGAAATGTTCTCGAGAAATTTGCAATTGAGGCTCATCAGCTGACTGACCGTCTCCGGCTTGTTGGCCCGCACGGCCACGTGGAGGGCGGTGTTCTGTAAAGGAAATAGTTAGATAGATAGATTAATGAATAAATGAATAAGTAAATAAACAAATAAATACATGAATGAGTAATTGAATTAATGAATAATAAATAAAAATAATAAATAAATTAATGAAGAAATGAATGAATGAATAACATCTGCGACTCAAATTGGCTTAGACGTTGATGTTTTTTATCAGTTCTGGATGGATGGAAAATATGATTATGATGAAAATGATGAAGATGAAGATGATGATGACGATGGTGAAGATAACGATAAAGATGATGATGAAGATCATGATGAAGATGACGATGATGAAGATGATGATGCTGCTGCTGCTGATGATGATGATGAATGATGAAGATGATGATGCTGCTGCTGCTGCTGATGATGATGATAATGATGATGATGATGATGATAATAATGATGATAATGATGATGATGATGATGATGATGATGATGATGATGATGATGATGATGATGATGATGATGATGATGATGATGATGATGATGATGATGATGACGATGACGATGACGACGATGATGAAGATGAAGATTATGATGATAATAATAAGAAGAAAAGAAAAGAAATAATAACAATAATAATTTTAAGGATAATAATAACATCAATGATGATGATGATTATGATATTGATAATAATAATGATAATGATGATTATAACAATGATGATAATATTAATAACAATAACAACAATAACATACTAATGTATGATAGAATGGTAATAATGATAAGAAAACAACGTAAAAACTAGGACATAAAGCCGTTCTCCAGCGCACCCCTTCCTTATCCGTCTGGTCGAGCGTGTGGCTGTGGATGGTGAGGATGGCGCGGATGGTGTCTCTGTGTCCCCCGAGGGCAGCCAAGTGCAGGGGCGTCCTGCCGTGGTGGTCGCGGTGTAGCAGGGCGCCCTTGCTCAGCAGCAACTGCACGACGCGGGTGTGACCTGGAGAGGGAGGGTGGATGTGAAAGCGGAGGGAGGGAGGGAGGGAGGGAGGGAGAGAGGGAGGAATGGTGGAAAGGGAAGAGGAAGGCGGGGAGGGAATGAATGAGAGAGACTCGTACACTCAGACACACCGAAATTAATACGAAAAAACATTAACTGAAGGTATTTTGAATTCCAAAGCGTTTCCTATTTAAGACATCATTATGAACATCCAACATCTCTTGTCCTCTAAAACTGATCCACCTTCAATTGTGACAACGAAGGGAAACCGAACCTTCTTC
>NC_061820.1:777607-780107 GCF_019202785.1 Penaeus chinensis
GAGGGGGGGGGGAGAGGAGATAGGGGGGAGAGGGGAAGGAGAGGAAAAAGAGAGAGAGGAGAAAAGAGAGGGGGGAGAAAAGGGGGGAAGTAGAAAGAGGGGAGGAAAAGGGGGAGGGACGAGAAAAAAGAGAGAAAGGGAGAGAAGAAGGGGGAAAAAGGGGGAGAAGGGGAGAGAGAGAGAGGGGGAAAGGGGGAGGAGAAGGGAGAGAAGGGAAAAAAGGGGGAAGGATGGAGAAGAGAATATGAGAGGGAGGGGGTTGAAAGGGGAGGAGAGGGGAGAGAGAAAAAAGAGAAGAGAGGAGAGAGTTTGGAGGGGGGGAGAGGAAAGGTTTAGAGAGGGGGAGGGGGGGGGAGGAAAGGGTTGAGGGAGGGAGGGAGAGGGGAGGGAGGAGAGAGAGAGGGGAGGGTGGGAGAAGGGAGGGATAGTAGGGGGGGGATGTTTTTTGGGTAGTAGGGAAAAGGGGAGAGGGATGAAGAAAAGAGGGGAGGGAGGATGGGGGGAGAGAGAGGGAGAGGGAGAAAGGGCCCAGGAGGGGGAAGGGGAGAGAGAGAGAGGAGAGAGGAGGGGGGAGTGGGAGGGGAGGAAGAGAAGAGAGGGGGATGATGAGAGGAGAGAGGGGAAAAAGAAGAAGGGGAGGAGAGAAGAGAGGAAAGATAAAAGAGAGGAGGAGATTAGAGAGAGAGAGAGAAGAAAGGGGAAAACAGGAGAGAAGAGGAAGAGAGGAGAGGCCCAGGGAGGGGAGGGGAGAGAACAGAAAAAGGAGAGGGAGGAGAGCCCAGAGGGAGAAAGGAAAAAGGCGGGGGGAGAGAGGGGAGAAATGGAAGAGGAGAGGGGAAGAGAGAAAAGAGAGAAGAGATGGGAGAGGAGAAAGAGAGAGAAAAGAAAGGAAAAGAAGAGAGGAAAGAGGAAGAGGAGGAGAAGGAAGAGGGAGGGGAGGAAAGAAGAGAGAGGGGGAGGGGAAAGGGAGGGAAGATGAGAGAAAAGAGAGGGGAAAAGGGGAAGGGGAAAAGGATTGAAAAGAGAGAGAGGGAGAGGGGAAGAGAGAGAGAGACGAGAGAAGAGAGAGGGGAGAGAGAGAAGGAGAGACGAGAGGAGAGAGAGAGGAGAGAAGAGAGAAAGAAGAAAAAGGAGAAAAGAGAGAGACAAAAACAAAAAAGGAAGGGGAAAAAAAGGGGAAAAGGAGGGGAGAGGGCAGAGAGAGGGGGAAAAAGAGAATAAAAGAGAAGGGACAAAGAAAGAAAGAAAAACAAGAAAGAAGGAAGGGGGAAAAAAAAGAGAGATGCGTCCACACAAGGAACCCCCCCCCGCCGGGACACCCGCCGTCGCGTCCCAGCGCCTTTTCCTTGATCTCGGGCCCCCACCCCTTTCCCGAGGGGGGGGAAAAATTTTCCCCCCAAATCGGCCCGTAATCATTTTTTCCTCATGCAGCCCCGCGATTCCCCCCACGTAGGAGAACTTTTTAGAACCTTCGTGAGGGCGTTCCGGGCCGGGGATTTTGGATGGTGGTGGTAGCCTTACTGCATGGGGTTGGGACACTTTCCACGTGCTGACGCTCTCCCGCTGGCGGTTGGGGAAAGAGAGGTAGGGAAGGGGGGAAAGGGGGGGGGAGGGTGGGGGAGGGAAAAAAGTTTTGGAAAGGGGAAAAGGTGGGGAGGCGGTAAATTTAGGTTGGAGAGAAGGAGAGAAGAGAGAGAGGGGAGAGGGGGGAGAAGGTGAGGAGAAGAGAGATTTAGAGAGGAGAGAAAAGGGGAAAGATTGGGGGGAAAGGGGGGGGAAAGGGGGGGAAGAAGGGGAGAGAGAGAATTTTGTATGTTGATGAATGTTCCCTTAAGCAAACTGTAAGTAATTACCAACCCCATTTTTATACAAAAAGCTTTAAGTAATTTTTAAAAAAAAATTTTGTTTAATTTTAAAAAACGGGTATTTGCATACGACGGATGTAACGTTTCATTATTTTCGGGAAAATTCTTTTTTTTGAGATGGAAAAAAAAAGGAAATTTAAAAGCAATTTGTTCTTTTCCACCAACCATAGTGTTAGAAAAATAGATAAAATGAATTAAAAAACGTTTTATTACGGATTTATTAAAAAGCGCTTCATCATAAAACCCTAAAATTTTTAAAGAGAACCCAAAAACCCCCAACAACCCAAAATATGTGTATAATATATCCATATTATATATATATTATTTTTTTTTCATTATTTTCTGTCCTTTTTGTGTGTGTGGAATTATTCCTTGTGTGTGTGTGTGTGTGTCGTGTTGGTGGGGTGTGTGTGGTTTTTTTGCGATTTTTTTTTGTGTGTGGTGTGTGTGTGTGTGTTTGGTTGTGTGTGTGTGTGTGTGTGTGTTGTGTGTTGTTTTGTATTAGTGATGTGTAAACCAATTTTTTTTTTCTTTCGTGTTTACCTTCCAGTCTAATTTATTAATTTATTTAGAACACAGTGCTATACAAACACGCGCAGATACTTCAGACACACTTCATTAATACATCAAACAAA
>NC_061820.1:787607-790107 GCF_019202785.1 Penaeus chinensis
ACATTTGTGTAGACAGTACCATTAAAGATCAAGTAAATCAATTTACCTTTATATAATTATCATCAAGTCTATAGATAGACATTCTTACATTTATTAGCACTAAAAATAAATTAATATAACATCAAAGCAATAAAAGAACTACTTACAGCCCAGTATTTGCTGTGTATAGCGTTACAAAGAAAAGAGAGGAGAGAAAGGGAGAGAAAAAATAATACCGGAACTAACCCTGTTTGCTAAGACAACATTGCTAAGTCCACCGTAACTTAATTCTCTCTGACTCTTGTTCACCTCTAATGACCAGCTCTGACGATGTTCAAGGAGGTTTGGCCTGCTGGCTGGTGCAGCGCCGACCTTCCCCGGCAGTCATTGAACTCGGTAACAACCAGCTTATTTTCAGTGTTGACTGCACGGGTCCTGCATCCTGGTTTGTCATCTTTTTGTCTGTCGGTTTATTTTAATGGCTTTATGTCTGTCAATACTTCGTCCTTTTGTCGCTTACAATGTGTATGTCTGTTTGTCTGTCTTTCTGCCAGGCAGGCTGTGTGGGTATGTATGTATGCATGTAGACATTTATATATGTATGTATGCATGAGTGTATGTATGTATGTAAGTATTTGCATGTATATATCACGTACGTATGTATGTGTGAACATATATAGTATATACACGTACATATGTATCTATCTATCTGTCAATCTATCTGCCTCTTTGCCAACCTATCTGTCTGTCTTCGTCCATCTATCTGTCTGTCTGCCTGTCTACCTGTATGCCCATCTGCCTGTCTACCTGTATGCCCACTCTCTGTCTAATCAGCTTACTGGCCACGATATTATTTAATGAAATTACTCAAGAAGAAAGCCTAATGATCCTGAATTGATTAGCGATATCAAACGTCTGTCTGTAGCGATAATAAATAATGATAAAAGTAAAAGAAAACAAAACTTTATCGAGTCCTTTGTTGATTACTAACTGCATATAATTGGATGAAAGTAATTGCACGCGATGAGCTGCTATCACGAAATGGAAAGTGTCGTCAGGAAGAAATACGGAAACAGACGAATTATGAGGAAGTGTCATTCAGGAAGACAGAGAAATAAAAGTGAACACACAAGACGGCGGAGACATAAACAACATCAACAATAAAGAAAGATAAAGACGGAGAAACAGCGAAAGTAACATGAACACAAGCTAATAAAAATAGGGGGAGGGGGAAATCTGCATAAATAATGATAAAAACAAAAAAATCAACTGTAACAAAGCAACAAAGAAAAACATTAAAAAAAGGGAAGGCACAAAAGCCATAGCAACAACGCCAAAAACAACAATAAAATAAGAACAAAAAATGAATAAACAACGACAACAACAGAAAAACAAAAACAAAAACAAAACAGCAGAACAACAACAAATATTAATCATCTTTCTAAATGTTCACTCACTGTCCTTCACTGAACGAAAAAATAAAACCTCCTGACACACTAATCAAATTCACTGAAGGCGAATCGAACGCTGCAAACAATAGACGAAACATACAGTCACTGACATGATTGGATTCCTTATATGGTATTCGATTCGACTGTAGATGATAGAACCTAAATTAGACCCAACTTATTGAAGAAAGTTAACCAAGGATACTAACGTCTATTGTCAAAGTCTAATCCGCTGGCCATGGTCATAAGAGCGAATTTCGGACAGAGACGTTGGTTTTATAATCGTGAATGATCTGGAATGTGCTCTCCGGGAAGTGGGTATGTAATGGTATATGTGTATGTATGTTTTGTGTGTGTGAAGGAGTGGGGTTGTGTGTGTGTGTGTGTGTGTGTGTGTATGTGTGTGTGTGTGTGTGTGTGTGTGTGTGTGTGTGTGTGTGTGTGTGTGTGTGTGTGTGTGAGCATGTGCGTGTGCGTATGTATTCGTGTTCGTGTGCGTGTGTGTGTGTGAACGCATACACATATACATACATATCGACTTACACATACTTTTATTACATATCCATAACCACACATGCAGTAAACAAAAAGGCAAGATCACGACCTCTCTCTCTCTCTCTCTCTCTCTCTCTCTCTCTCTCCCTCTCTCTCTCTCTCTCTCTCTCTCTCTCTCTCTTTCTTAAGCGATTATGTGTAAGACAGACTAGACAGAGAATAAAAGAGAGATGCAGACAGCCGTACAAACAGACAGACCATGACAAAGACCTTGAAAAACAGAATCCCTCCTCACACGCACCATCCTTAAACGACACACCGCCTCACCATCCCCATCCCCATCCCCACTCCTACTCCCACCCCTATCCCCATCCCCATCCCCACCCCCACTCCCACTCCCACCCCCACCCCTATCCCCATCCCCATCCCCATCCCCATCCTCACCTGCCCCGTGGTTGATGAGGAAGTGCAGGGCGCAGATCTGGTTGTTGGCGGCCGCGTGGTGCAGAGGCGTCCATCCCTTGCTGTCTTTCACGCACATGCGGTCGGGGTCGGTCTCGAAGATGCGCTCCATCTCT
>NC_061820.1:805107-810107 GCF_019202785.1 Penaeus chinensis
CCTATCTAAATGTTCACGTATATTTATCTCCGTATATAAGTATCATTATAGAAGAAAATAGTACATTTCTGTTTCATATAAATTATGGTTAATGAGACTACAAGAGCAAGGGGCCAAGATAACGACCATTGCTGTCAGTCAGCTGTGCAATTACCCTGGAATTAGCAGATCCTCTCAGTCTAGTCTCATATCGAAGTCTGGAAATGAGCATGGCGTTAATCATAATGATATCGGTGATGGTTATGATAAGGATAATGTGATGATAAACGTAATAACGATAATAATGATGTTGATAACAACAGCAACAGGGATAATAACGATAACTAGAATAATAATGGCAAAGTAGTAGAAGCAGTAGTAGTTATGGTAGTAGTAGTAGTTGTAGTAATAACAGTAGTAGAAGCAGTAGTAGTTATGGTAGTAGTAGTAGTTGCAGTAATAACAGTAGTAGAAGCAGTTGTTGTTTTTGTTGGTATTGTTGTTGTTGTAGCAGCAAAAGTAGCAGTAAAAGCAGTAATAGGAGAAATTGAAGTTCTAACAATAATGATGATGATAAGAAGAATATTCGTAATAATATTCATTGCACTACTAGTAGTAATAGTGGTAGCAATAGTAACAATAATAATAATCATAATCATAATAATCACAATCATAATAATAATAATAATCATAATAATAATAATAATAATAATCATAATAATCATAATAATCATAATAATCATAATAATAATAATCATAATAATCATAATAATCATAATAATAATAATAATTCTACCACTACTACTACTGCTAATAATAATAATAATAAATAATAATAACAATCATAATAATTATAATAAAACTAACAATGAGATGATAACAACAATAATAATAATACATTAAAAATAAAAAAAAAAAATAACAGAAAACTGGGGGCAGGAAATGCTGAATGAAACTACTTCTCCACAACACTACGAGGCCGCGGCGCGTGTTGGGAACTCATTAAAAAACAATAGCTGCGTGTGTTTGGCCAGGGAGGCGGTGCCACTAACACCTGACATGACTCACTCAGGGAATCAAGAAGGCTCGACCCCTTGGCTGACCTCCCGTGACCTTTGGGATAGACTCTTGGAAGGTCATGTTAATTTGTCAGCGGAGGAAGGGGAGGGAGGAAAGGGGGAAGAGGGAGTGTTGGGTGTGAGAAAGGGAGGAAGGAAAAGGGAGAGGTGAGAGGGGGAAGGTAGGAAGAGGAAGAGTTGGGAGCGAGAATAAGAGGAGGGAAGGGAGGAAAAGGGAGGGTTGGGTGTGAGCAAAGGGAGGGAGGAAAAGGGAGAGGTGAGGGAGGGAAGGTAGGAAGAGGGAGGATTGTGAGTGAGAAAGGGGGGATGGGAAAGGGAGAGAGGGAAATGAGAAGGGATGGAAAAAGGAGAGGGGGGGGGGGGCGTCGAAAAGTTACGAAGGAGAAAGAATGAGGGGTTGGGAGGGAGAGGGAGAGGTGGAGAGGAATAGGGAGGGGGAAGAGAGAGGGAGACGTGGGGAAGGAGTGGGAGGGAGAGGGAGAGGTGGGGAAGGAGTGGGAGGGAGAGGGAGAGGTGGGAAGGAGTGAGAAGGGTAGAAAGCGAAGGAGAAAAGGAGAGAGAAAAGGAGAGATAAAGGGGGAAAGAATGCATGAAGGAAAGAGAGAGGGAAAGCAAGGAAAAGGAAGAAAGGGGCGAGAGGTAGTTGGGGAGGTACGAATAAATGATAATAATAGTGAAGACACGATTCATGGTCGCCTGTAACACGCAGGGACCAGGGCGTTCTCAAGGCGAGTATGGAAAAGATCGCCTCTCGGGGCAAGGGTCTCACTGAGTTTAATGCTACTGCCTTTAAAAATGGCGCTGTTCTAAGTCCTTGCAAGGGAATTCGGGGAGTAAAATCGAATAATGCCGATTGATAATGGTTAATGTAACAAGAAAGATCATCTTAAAACATGAACTTATATATATATATATATACACATATACATATATATATGTACATATATGTATATATATACATATATATATGTACATATATGTATATATATATATATATATATATATATATATATATATATATAACAGGCATCCCAACCCCCTTTTTCTTTCTTAAAATAAGCAAAGAAATGAAAGTACCCCCATTTCCGTTTTCCATTCAACTAAGTACGTTTTGACGGGGGACTACTGAATTTTAATGTTCAATTTATTATCTCGGATGCCATGTTTTCTCCCGAGTTCCTACGTAATGCGTTGAAGGGTCAAGACAGGTTAACGAAAGTGCTTCTTGATGGTTGGAGTGTTGACCTAAGGCGGGGAAGGAAGGGAAAGGAGGGGAAAGGGCACATGCACGCGCACATGCACACACACACACACACACATGTGTGTGTGTGTGTGTGTGTGTGTGTGTGTGTGTGTGTGTGTGTGTGTGTGTGTGTGTGTGAGTGTGTGAGTGTGTGAGTGTGTGAGTGTGTGTGTGTGTGTGTGTGTGTGTGTGTGTGTGTGTGTGTGTGTGTGTGTGTGCGTGACATATACTTGTCCTTTTTAGATTATATAAACATATATATATATATACATATATATGTATGTATGTGTTTATATGTATATGTATGTATATACATATATATACATATGTGTGTATATATATATATATATATATATATACACACACACACACACATACATGTATATACATGAACCGCGTTCATGTTGACAATTACCGTCGTGTAACATTTCCCAGACGATTAGCAGATATTTTGGCGATAATGTGAAAATCGCCAGCACATCCGGGAAAAAGATACATGACATGATACGGGACAAGAAGCAGCTCAGAAGCAACCCTAACAGTGCTGTATATCGCATACCCTGCAGCAGTTGCGATACAGCTTACTATGGTGAAGCAGGCCGAGGTTTCAGCACCAGGATCAGCGAACATCATGCTGACATCCGTCACCATAGAACTTCCAACGCCATGGTGGTACATGTAGATGAAGCTGGACATCTACCCAATTGGAAGGAAACAAAAATAGTCCATGGAGGACTGTACATACAGAAAAGGAAGGTCATGGAAGCTGCTTACATCGTGACGGAGAAAAGCATCAACGCAGCGTCGGGTAGATTCAAACTATCCAAGGTCGCAGCTGCAATTATACGATCAACAAGTGGGAGGTCACAGTCGTCAGGTAGTTATCACCTCATGTCTAATATATATATACTCTGTATTTCCCTTAAATGTATGTATTTCTGACGAAGACAAAGTCGAAACCGGTCAAATACATCTCTTGTATTGTGAAGATATTAATTTTCATTCATACCTTTTATACATGTATATATATATATATATATATATATATATATATATATATATATATATATATATATAAATATATATAAATATATATATATGTATATATACATATATATATATATATATATACATATACATATATACAGAGATATATAACTAAAAAGACCAAATATAATCATCTCAAGGCACAAAACAGTACAAAGCTGTACTCCATAACCTAGCATAATGCAACAGAATGCAGCACATCCCGGAGTGATGGATCGCTTGCCATGACAGGCGGAGAGCACACCCTCCCCCATTAGTAAGCATGATACGGCATGACATATGGGAGGGTGTTGCCTCATGAACCACCATCATTGCTCACCCAGTTTTATAATCATTTTTAGGTTTATCTTCCCAATGTCTGCCTTAATGATAGGAGAAGATAATAAGGGGTCACTGACGTGCTAATTGCCATAGATGTCTCTGCGTGTGAGTAATAATAGCAAGTACTGTGCAGGATATTGGTAATCGATGCGGTCGCCTTGGGAGAGAGTTCGAAATGACTTGATCGTCGGAAGATAGGCCGAGAGGAAGAGGGGGTGGGGTGAGAGGGAGAGGGGGAGGGAGAGGGAGAGAAGAAAGTGGATATTTTGGATTTCGGTAAGGATCTGCAGCGTAAACATATATATATATATATATATATATATATGTATATATATATATATACATACACACATACATATACATACATACATACATATATATATAAATATATATATATAAATATATATATATAAATATATATATATATATAAATATATATATATATATAAAGAAATTAAATTTAATCGTAACTTTCCGAACTCGTCAGCAAATCTGCGGAATTTGTAAAAAAAAAAGTTTTTTCGTATTCCTTACATCAAATTTGCAAGTGCCCGGTTGCTAGCATTTTCAAAATGATTTGACAGTAACCGACATCCCTCCTCCCCCCCCCCCCCCACACACAAAAAAACGTGACACAAAAATGACAATATCTACGAGGGAAAAATAATCATGACGTATTGCCTGGTTGACACACGCCACAATGACGTAGTGAGTTATGACAGGGCTATGCTAACACGTGATAATTGGACATAATTGGGATATAATTGTAGGAGAGTGAAAGGCCTAGTGGAGGCGACAGCAATGGAATAGTGGGAATGACACAGCAATAGCAACAACGATACAGCATTAATGGTACAACAAACTTGACGTTGTGGATGTAACAAAATAAGACGGTCATGGTGATTTTCTAGAACAATATAATACAGATGTCACACATTCAATAAATACAAGCAAATGCAGTAACCGTGATATATACGGTGGCAGTGACAAGCAGCGATACTGCAGCAGAATTAAAACAGTACCATAAATAATATAGGATCATATATCAATAATAATTCCTTAGAAATAATACACTACCGATAACTCAGCCAAGTGACGCAATCATAATAGTACAATAAAATGAGAGTAACGATAACACTAAAAACGACTCAACAAGAATGACATGACTAGGCTGACTCAGCAACTATAGAGGTACTCATATCACACAGCCATAATGCAAGAACAGCTATGACACAGCATTCTGCCAGCCTCTCTTGACCTCAGCTGGCATAAGCGTGACGTAAGCATGACCGCCGCTAAACGTAGCTCATTACCGCCTCAGTCAAGCACGG
>NC_061820.1:820107-822607 GCF_019202785.1 Penaeus chinensis
TCCCCTCTTCTTCTTTCCTCTCCCTTCTTCTTCTTTCCTCTCCCCTCCTCTCCCCTCTTCTTCTTTCCTCTCCCCTCCTATTCACTCTTCTTCTTTCCTCTCCCCACTTCTTCTTTCCTCTCCCCTCTTCTTCTTTCCTCTCCCTTCTTCGTCTTTCCTCTCCCCTCCTCTCCCTTCTTCTTCTTTCCTCTCCTCTCCTCTTCCCTCTTCTTATTTCCTCTCCCCTCTTCTTCTTTCCTCTCCCCTCCTCTTCCCTCTTCTTCTTTCCTCTCATCTCTTCTTCTTTCCTCTCCCCTCTTCTTCTTTCTCTCTCCCACTTATCCCCTCTCCTTGTGTCTTCCTATTCCCCTCTCTTTCTTATCAGTCTCCTCCCCCAATTTCTTTAATCATGTTTTCACATATTCTCCTGATTTATAGCACATTTTTCTCTTCATCATCATCATCATATTCTTTGTGTTACATCTATCACACATAATCACCCTTTCTGCTTCCTCCCTTCTCCCTTCTCCCTTCTTTCCCCGACTCCTCATTTATTACGTTACTGATCTTCCCATCAACACCTGCATTAATATGTCACTGTGTTTGTGGTCCTAATGAAGGTGGTGTAATTTGACTCGTTTCTGACCTTGCTATCAAAAGCACTCGAGGGGACGGACGAACGCTCAAAGCCACACGCCCAAACATACACGGGAGTACACGCATACATTTGTACGTGCATATAAACACACACATACAAATAGACGGGTACAAATACACATACACGGGAGTGCACAAGCACACATTCACACACACGAACACACACACACACACACACACGTTTATTGATATTTTTCTTATCTTTATTAATCTTATCACTAATAGCTGTAATAGTAGTTGTAGTTCTGTTATCAGTAGTGTCGGCATTATCAATTTCATTAATGTCATCATTCGTATTACCGTTCTATAGTTATTATTGTCTTAATTGCTACTGCTACTACTAATACTTTAATAATTACTATTATCATTATCATTGTCATTATTAACATTGTTATTATGATTGCTATAATAATCATTATCACTGTCAATATGATGATGATGATGGTGATAATATAAATATTAAAGATTGACACACACGCATGCCTCATATTACGAATCTATATGAGGATCCTATTCTAACTCTCATGGTATCATTATCATTATTATCATTGTTTTTACAATTGGTATTATTATTTTTATTATCATTATTATTATTATCATTATTATTACCATTATTATCATCATCATCATCATCATAATCATTATTATTATTATTATTATTATCATCATCATTATTATTATTATTATTATCATTATTATTATTATTATTATTATTATTATTATTATTATTATCATCATCATTATTATTATTATTATTATCATTATTATTACTATTATTATCAGTATTATTGTTATCATTATTATTATCATAATAATTATTATCTTCTCCGAGACAAGGACCTCGCACTGAAGTAGTCAGACCGTCAATTTATGCGAGGGGGAGGTTAAGAAGGAAGGGAGGGGGGAGGGAAAAAAGAAAGAGGACAAGAAAGGTGGAGGGGAGAAAGGGAGGGGAAGGGAGAGGAAGATCAGATGAAAAAGGGGAGAGAGAGGGAGGGAGGGAAGGGGGGTGAAGGAGCGAAGAAGGTGGGGGAGGGAAGGGGAATGAAGGCAGGTATAGGGTTAAAAAAGGGAAGGGAGGAGTGAATTTAAGGGAGATTTAGGGGTGGAAGGAGGTGGCACACTGGGGAGGGTAGAGGGGGAGGGAGAGAGAAAGGAATAGCAATACATGTATGGGTCTATACATACATACATGTATATATATATTTATTTATGCATACATACATACATACATATGTGAACATATATATATATATATATATATATGTATATATATTAATATATTGTTATGATTCCACAGCCTATCATTCCACTGCTAGGCTTCCCTCTTTATTATTGAGAGGTTATTTGGCACTACCACCCTTGGCTGACTGAATACCCTTCCTAATTAACGGTTGTTCAACGCGCAACCACGAGAGCTCAGGCGGTTGACCTCTGAAGGCGATATTATCTCTCTATCTGTCTGTCTGTCTCTCTCTAGGCCTCTTCCAATTTATTATTGAGAGGTCATTTGGCAGCACCACCCTTACCTGATTGGATGCCCTTCCTAATCAACCGCGGTTCAGCGCGCTAACATTGATGCCATGGCGGCGACTTTCCCTCCGACACCTACGAGCCGTGAGCTCGAGCTGATAGTCGGAGCGCAGGTAATTTTTGCAATTGCCGTGGCGGGGAATTGAACTTAGGACCATGAGGGTCGGGGTCTAGTGCATTATCCACTGGACCACCGCGTCTATATATATATATATATATATATATATATATATATATATATATATATATATATATGCATACATGTATCGATATATTATATATATGTATATATATCATATATACTTCTCTCTCTTATTAATTCTTTGATTTA
>NC_061820.1:837607-845107 GCF_019202785.1 Penaeus chinensis
ACACGCACACACTACACATACATACACACATACATACACACATACAAAGACACAAACACACACACACAAATCATAAAAAACACTACTATGACAATGCAAATAAACATTTAAATCACAAAAACTGACGATTTGATATTTAAAACAAAAACCCATACTATAATGAATATAAAATCAATTATGATAATACTGATACACAATCACCACAGAAAAAAATATACAAATGACAGAGAAGCTAAAACAAGTAGCAAGTGACAAGTACGAGGGACAACCACAAATAAAAACAAAGAAAAACAAAAAAACAAGCAAACAGTCTCAACACATCCACAATACGATACAATCACAAATATGTCACAATCACAGAGGAAAGCACAATCACGAGACGATGCCTTGAAATGCATAAAGTTCGGGACAAGTAAAATGAAGGAAAATAAGCAAAATCAGAATATCGCGGAAAATGATACGATAAATGATAAGATAAATGCATATTGTGAATTAATATTAAGTATATAATAATAGCAATAAAGATAAACATAATATTAACAGTAATAACAATAATCGTATTAACAATAATAATAATAATAATGATAAAAATAATTATAATAATGATAAGAACAACATTAACAACAATAAAAATAACAATAATAAGTAAATAATGAAAATAGCAATAACAGTAACAATGATAATAATAATGTAATAATAATGATAATGTTAATGATAATAATAATAATAATAATAATAACAATAATGACAATAATAATAATAATAGTAATGATAATGATAATAATAATAATAATAATAATAATAATGATAATAATAATTAATAATATTAATAATTAATAATAATAATAATAATAATAATAATAATAACAATAATAATAATGATAATAATAATAACAATAATAATAATATTAATAATTAATAATAATAATAATAACAATAATAATAATAACAATAATAATAATGATAATAATAATAACAAGAATAATAACAATAATAATAATAATAATGATGATAATAATAATATCAATAATAATCATAATAATAATAACAATAATAATCATAACAATAACAATGACAATAACAATAATGATAATGATAATCATAATAATAATAATAATAATAATAATAATAATAATAATAATAATTATAATAATGATAGTGATAATAGTAATAATAACAATAATAATAATAATAACCATAACAATGATAACAATACAATGATGATAAGACCAAAAACAACAACAACAACAATGATAATAACAAAAACAAAAGCAATAAGAATTAAATACGTAACAGCACAGGCCATCGTTAGAATTTACAAAATACAGTCACGAAACTGGAAGTATCTGCGCGGCTGCCGTCCCCGCGCTGCGATGTTAAACTGCCTTGTTAAGCTGTGTGTTTCGTGTATATACTGAGTTGTTTATCGAGTGTGAGTTCTTTACGTAAGGCAGTGGTTCCGAACCTTTTCGAAGCCTCCTGGGAAATGTTTGTTTTTAATGTCGCATCCCTAATAGCAATAAGAATAGTTGATATAGTTGGATATGGTAAAGACGAATTTGTATTTGCTATTATCATTATTATTATCATCATCGTTATTATAATTATGGTTATTATTAATTATCATCATCATCATCATCTTTATCACCATCATTATCTTTATGTGTATATATATATGTATATATATAAACATATATATATATATATATATATATATATATATATATGTATATATATACATATATATACGCATGTTCATCAACAGACATGTCCCGTCCGTACACTTTATATGGGACCAACTATTATTATTACTACTACTACTACTACTATTATTATAATAACTATTACTGTTATTATCATTATCATTATTATCATTATCATTATTATCATTATCATTATTATCATTATCATTATTATCATTATTATTGTTATCATTCTTCTTCTTTTTCTTACTATTATTGTTATTATCATCATCATTATTATTATTACTGCTAGTATCATCATTATTAACATCATTATTATTATATCAATATCATTATTACTATTATTACCGAACCAGTACTGGGAATAAACAATTTAAAAATGAGAATGCATAGAAAACAAATATAAATTGAGCATCTGAAGGAAAACAAATCCTGAAAACACAAATAACCAGTTTCGTTCACGCTTTTCATAGAATTTCCCAGCATCGTGTATAAACTCCGTCAGTCGCATCCCTCAGGAGGGCTAGGAACCGTGGCCTTTGTAAATAGTACGTGCGTGTATGTGTATGTATACGTTTACTTGTGAATGTTTGTGTTCACGTGTGTATGTGCGTGTACGTGTATGTGTACGTGTACATGTGTACATGTTTGTATCCCCGTGTGCATGTCTCCCCCCCCGACCCAAGCGAGCCACAGACGCGATCTCATTGCCAGAGTTAGCAAGACGCCAAAAGGGACATCTGGAGGATCCTACAGTGCGATACGGTGCAATATTCGTACAGTGTGCAGAGGTACAGTGCCTGAGGGAAATGCCAGCGCCGCCACCAACCTCCAGAACCCCTTTTGATGCCTTAAATTCCCCGTGAGTGACCTGGATGAGAGAATAGGGCGTTAGACTAAGGGACACTATCTGTAAGGGAAGGGGTGGGCTGGGACAGACCCTTCGGACGTCGGTAGTTTTAAGCGCTCGGTCTTTCTCTTTCTCTTTCTCTTTCTCTCTTTCTCTCTCTCTCTCTCTCTCATTCTCTCTCTCTCTCTCTCTCTCTCTCTCTCTCTCTCTCTCTCTCTCTCTCTCTCTCTCTCTCTCTCTCTCTCTCTCTGTTAACCCACTGTATTGCCTGTTTATATCTCTATCTCTTTACTTCTCTATTTCCTTTCTACCACTATTCGCTATGAGTGTTTATTACAAGGGAAAAGTTAGTAAGTAAACCATAAAACAGATAGAATTCCCGTTGAAAACTATACAACAAATATGCATCACATATAAATGTATATTCCTCTGCTATACTTACATACATACATATATATAAATACATATATATTATATACATAAATATATATATATATATATATATATATCTAACAAAAAGACACACGCACACTTCCCTTACACCTCCCTAACCTTCTCTTACTCCCCAACTCCCTCCCTCCTTTCATCCTCCCTTAAATACCCCATGCCTCCCCTCTCCCACTCTCTTCCCCTCCTTCACCCTCCCTCTTCCTCAGCTTAATCGAACCCTTCCCCTCCTTCTCGCTAAAATTCGCACCCGCATTCCACACCCATCCTCCCCTACTTCCTCCTCCCCCCCTTTCGTTTCCCACTCCCCCCTTCCCCTTTCCCCCTCCTAGCTACCCCTTCCCTCTTCCCCTTCCTCCTCCCTCCTTCCCCTTTCCCCCTCCTCCTCCCCCTCTTCCCCTACCCCCTCCCTTCCCCCCCTCCTCCTCCCTTCCCCTCCCCCTCTTCCCCCCCACATCCCCTCCTCCCCTCCCCACCTCCCCCCCCACCCCACCACTCACCCCTTGACGTAAATATCCGACATCTTCTCCCCGGTGAAGAAAGCGTCATCCTCGAGAACGACGTCGTCCGTGTTCCAGATGATGACGCGCAGTTCGTAGCTCTTGGGCTTCCTGGGCGTGACGTCGAGGGGCGGGCCGGGCAAGGGCATGTCCATCGGGAACATGTCCACCCACATCTCGATCTTGCCCTGGGGGGAGGGAGGAGGGGGGGAGGGGGTAAGAGGGGTGGAGGGGGGAAAGGGGGGGAAGGAGTTATCAATGTTGGTTTATATTTGTTATTGCTGTTTTTTTTTCTCGTATTATTATTATTTTTTTATTGTTGATATCTTTATTATCACCATTATCATTACTATCATATATTTTTTAATATCATTTCTTTATTATCCTTCTTCATTATCATTTTATTATTATGATTATTATTACATTAAAGTGCTAATACTCTTGTCATTTGCTATCATTATGAATACCATTATCATTACCATTATTATCATCAGGATTATCATCATTAAATCTCAGTATTACTCTCAGCAACAAAACAGCATTTGATAACATATAAAAATCATATAATTTCAACAAAAAAAGAATAAACAAAAGAAAAGTAAATATCAATAAGAAAAAAAATAGATAAGAATTTGTTTTTTATAAATAATGAAATATAAAATATACAAGAAAAAACAAATTGATACGATGGAAATAAAAATCGGTAAGAAAATAAAAAGAAATTAAAAAAAACAAGAAGAAACAATAAAAATAAACTTATTAAGAAAAAAAGCGAAAGAATCAGTGCAAATACCTGCTCAATGCCCGGCTTGTCGGGGTTGTACAAGGGCCTCGTCTCGATGTGCTCCGGCACCAGGCGGCACCCCACCTTGGGCACTTCCTCCCAGCGGTGCAGGACAGCGAGTGCCAGCTGCTCCTCGCTCGCTGCGGAGGGACGGTCTCTGTGTCAGTGGGCGGGGTTTGCCTTTGGGATTTTGTCACTGAGTTCGTGTTTGTGGGCTTGGGATCTTCGTGTGGTGGAGGGACGCTCCTTTTAATCATAGGCGTATATATATGTGTGTATATGTGTGTATATGTGTGTATATATATGTATATATATATACACACACACACACACACACACACACACAAACACACACACATGACCAAATTCCCAGGCACACAAACAGAAGCCTGAGATCACATACACACAATCATTTAAAAATATCGCACCCAAACAATCAACCACCAAACGCATATAAAAACACAGATACATACACACACACACACACACACACCTCCATCCCCTCTCCACACCTCCCCCCCCTCCCCACCAAATCCCCCCCCCCCCCACTTTTCGAAAGCAGCCCAGGCACCCGAGGACCCTCCCTCCCCAACGACCCTGTCCCTATCAGCCATACCGATCATCCGGAACCTGCCGGGGTCGTGCTCGTCGTCAGCCTGCAGCGTGAAGGTCTTGGGGCCGATCCGCACCTTCCCCGGCCCGTAGTGAGGCCCGTCGAGGCGGCCTTCCTTGCAGAGGCGCCCCAGGATCTGCGTCGGCTTCATCGGGTCTCGCCACTGGTTGTAGCCCGTCCTAGGGGGGAGAGGGGGGGTAGTGAGGGTGGTGGTCAAAGGGGGTGAGAGGGGGGGGTGATCAAAGGGAGAGAGGGGGGGGGGTGATCAAAGGGAGAGAGAGGGGGGGTGATCAAAAAGGAGAAAGAGAGAGAGGGGGTGATAGTGAGGGTGGTGATCGTAAGGATGGTGTGGTAATGGTATTGGTGATGTTGATTAGTAATCATAAATGTGGTTAATGATGATGGTGGTGACAATAGTGATGATTATGATGATGGTGTGGCAATTATGGTAATGATCATGGTGGTGGTGGTGATGGTGATAGAGGGACAGTGATTACGATGGTGTGGTCATTGTGGCAAATGCTGATGGTATGGACAGGAAAATGCTGATAGTGCTCATGATGACTGTGTGGTGACTGTGGTCCTCGGCGTAATGGTGGTGGTGATAGTGGCTATGAAGATGGTGCGTTCACTGTGGTAGTGATGATGATCGTGGTAATAGGGAGGGTTCTAATGGTGATGTGGGTATTGTGGTAATGGTGATGATGGTGAAAATGGTGATATGGTAATAATGCTTCTAATGATGGTGTAATAATTGTGGTAATGATGGTGGTAATAGGCATACAGAGATGGTGGTTATAGTGATGATTATAATGATGGTGCGGCAATTGTGGCCATACTGATATAAAGATAGTGATTATGATGGTGTTGTGATAATAATAAGGAATGATAATGACTATAATTGTGATAATCATATTGATCATAATACCAATGATATCCGATAATGTGGAATAATAATGATAATAGCAGTTAAAATCAAAACAGAGACAAAGACATTGATCATGAAAATAAAACATACTGAACTAGGAAATTGCCGATGACAAAACAATTCGTTGCAAGAAATCAAGTCCGAAAATGGTAAAAAACAAATACAACAAACATTCCAAAACATTAAAATCAACAACCTCCATATTAAAGAAATAAATGAATTCATAAATAAATGGAGAAATAAATAAATAAATAAAAGAAAGAGAAAATGAATAAACAAGAACATAAACAAATATACAAACAGAAATAAACATCAATAATTTAATTAACAATCAACTGGAAATCAGTTAAGAATCACCCACGTCTCGTATCTGGAGGCGAGTCCGCACGTCGCTCGATGTCGGGAGTAGAACCGGTTCTCGAGGTCGATTTTCGTCTCCCCGATCATGTCGTCGGAGCCCACGAGATCCCAGTCGAGCACCTGCACCGTCAGCATCGAGTCCTGAGGGAAGGTGGCCTCGATCTCGAAGCACCTTCGGGATGGGAGGAGGCTGGGTTAGGGTGTGTGTGGGGGAAGTTCCGAGGGTTTCTAGTCGTGTTCGAAGTGTCGGTTATGAGTGTGTGTGAGTACGTTTGTCAGTCAGTTTCGAAACGTGTTTTCAAATCGTGTTCGAAATAGTTGTGAGGAGGTTAATGGGCGTGAAGTTTCGAAACGCGTTTTCTATTGAACCCCTTCCTCCGACGCGCCACTTAATGGCTCGCCACTCTACCTTTGGTTAAACACCGAATAATCCCTCACTGTTATATCAGAAATGCCCTATCTATCTATCAGTCTCTCTCTCTCTCTCAATCTGTCTTATCTATATACCTACCTACCTACCTATCTACTTCCCCATTATCTATCAACCTACCCACACACAAAAGAATACTGCCCCCCCCCCCCCAACCATCCCCGCCACGAGACTCACTTGCCAAAGACGGGATTCAGCTGCTTCGAAATGTAGTTCTCTTTGTCCGACACTTTCTTGCCCCCGAGGTAGATCAGGATGTAAGGGTCAGCCTTCCCATTAAGGTCCATGGGATGAAGGTCACACGCGCGGACCACGTACACTCGCACCAGCACGTGGATGGGGTCGTTGGAGGGAAGGCCCTGTGGGAATGAGGTTTTTATTATTATTATTATTATTATTATTATTATTATTATTATTATTATTATTGTTGTTGTGATTATTATTAATTTACATTATGTTGATTTAGAAACTGAGGTGTGATGGGCGTCATTGGGTCGTCCGAGGGAATAAATTTTGTTTTTTGATTTTGAAATGGACGTCACTGAGTCGTTCGCAACGATAGCGACAGAAAGGTAAAGTTAAAAAATGGGAGTACGTTTGATGGTGTTGTCGTTTTGCATTTTGATTTTGATATTGGTTTTGAGATGACGTGTTGTGAAGTTTTGAGTGAGACTGAAACTGGGATTTTTGCTTTGTAAATCTGATACGGATTTAGAAAATACGGGAGTGGATATGGGATGGAAATTGAGTGGAATTGGTAGACCCGAGGAATTGGCTTTTAAATGTGGTAAAATAGAAATAGAATGGTCTTATTCTTAAGAAAGAATCAGTTAAGGTCGAATTCATATTTAGATTATTTGTTTTATGTTACCCAGAACGACAAAC
>NC_061820.1:852607-857607 GCF_019202785.1 Penaeus chinensis
CCACCCCCTCGCCGCCTGGAACTGGGGGGGAAGGGGGGGTTTGGGGGGGGGGGAAAAGGGAGGGAGGGGGGAAGGAGGGAAACAAAAGGGAAAGGGAAAAGGAAGGAAGGAAAGGAAAGGGAAAGGGAAGGGGGGGGAGGGGGGAAGGGGGAAGGGAGGGGGGGGGGGGAAAGGGGGGAAAGGGAAAGGGAAAGGGAAGGGGGGAAAAAAATAAGGAAAACAAAAAAAGGGAAGAGAGGAGGGGGGAAGGGAGGGAGGGGGGAGGGAGGGAGGGAGGGAGGGAGGGAGGAAGGGGAAGGGGGGGGGAAAAGGGGAAGGGGGGGGAAGGGAGGAAAAAGGGAAAAGGAAAAGGAAGGAAGTAAGGAAGAAAGAAGGAGAGGACAGAAAATGAAGGAAGGAAGGGAGAAAGGAAGTAGCGTAGGAAAGAAAGGAGAATGAGAGGGAAAAGGTGGGAAAAGGGGGAAAAGGGAAAAGGGGAAAAGGAAAAAAGAAAAGAGAAGCCCACAGAAAAAAGAAGGAAAGGTTTTGGTTTAAGAGGCAGCCGATGTATCATTTTTGATATAAAAAAAAATCATAAAAAAAACCTACACAGAAAAAGGCATAAGAGGGAACAAAAAAACCCAATAATATCACCATCATAAAAAAAAACCAAAAAAAAAACCCGGGAAATAAAACCCCCCGCCCCTTTGGGAGCTCGAAGGGGGCCCCAGCGGCCCCCCGGGCGGGGGTCCTCCCGCGAAACAGGTCGTGCCATTCGAGGTGGGTCTTTTCGAAAGGGTTCCTCCCTCGCACCTTGTTTGGTGGTCGTGCCGCCCCCCCGCCCGATGAACTCCGACTTGCCCTGGGGGTGGGGGGGGGGAGGTGGGAAGGGTAAGGGAGGAGTGGGTGGGTGGGTGGGGGAGGGAGCGGGGGAGGGGGAGGAAGGAAGAAAGGCAGGGAGAGATAGGGGGAGGTGGGGGAGTAGGGAAGGGCGGGAGAGGTAGGGGTGGTGGGGGAGAGATGGAGTAAGGGCGAGAGAAGGACGAAGGCGTGGTGGGGAAGATGGGGAGGTGAGGGCGTTGGGGGTAAGTGTAGCAAGGGGCGGAGGGAATGGAATGGGCAAGGAGAAATATTTTTTTCAGATTACTAATATAATTCCATTTGGTTTATGCTTTTATGTGACATTTACAACCCTGAGGCTTTCCAAACAAGAGGCTTTCCTCACCACTTTGTCCTGATCGAAAATCTCGACCACGATGAGCGGAGGCTGGGCTTTCATCTCCTCCCTGGTCCCGTAGACGAGGATGTCGTCGAGGACCAGCATCTCGTCCCACGTCGGGCTCAGTGTCTCGTCGATCACCTGCGGAGGAGGCTGAGGTGAGGGCGGTGTTGAAGTGAGGGGGGGGGGGGGGTGAGGGTGATGTTGAAGTGAGGGGGGGGTGAGGTGAGGGGGATGTTGAAGTGAGGGGGGTGACATGAGGAGGGTAAGATGAGGGGGATGAGGTGAGGAGATGAGATAAGGGGGAGGAGGTGAGGGTGCTCAGGTGAGCGGATGTTGAGATGAGATGGACGTTGGGAGGAGAAGGATGTCCAGGAGAGATGAGGTGGTGAGGTGAGGAGCATGTTTCTTGGGATGAGGACATTGCACGAGGAGAATGCTGAGAAGGGGATGTTCCTTAATAAAAGGATGTTGATATGAGGATGCTGCCATGAGAATGCCGGAGAGAATAATATCGCTGAGATAAAGGTGCTGATATGAGGATCAGGATGCTGTTAGGAGGAGAAATTTCACTGAGATGAAGATTGAATGAAAATGTTTACTGAAATGAAGGCGTAAGGAGTGAGGATGACGTTCAGATGAGATTGCTGATATGGGGATGTTAGTTGGGAAGAAGATCTAACTGAGATGACATTGCCGGAAAGGTTATTATTTTCGTTATTTCGAACGTGGCAATAGCGTGATTGTTATTGGTCGTGTAATATTGACCATAACAGTTATTGCAAGTATATGTTTGTCATTGATATCAGTATCGTTGTTACCAATCTCAGCTGGAGTTTGCCATTATTAAAATATATACTAGTACTTCATCAGCATATTTGTTTATTAATAGCTGCATTAACTGCAATGCATCTATATCCCAATACCAGCAAATCCCGAGACAAACTATATTCAGAACCATTACAAAAAAGGTCAACCATTGCCCTAAGAAGATAATAGAAAATCGCCCATTGAAATAATGCCATTAATCCTACTAATAAATGTAACACAAACTATATTCAAAATAATTCAAAATATACATAACTCATCCCCCTAAGAATGTAAAAAAAAAAAACCTCCTTAAATGAATATCCATTATTCCTACAAGGTCAAAGGTCACGCGGCAACTGACCTGAGTCTCTCGACAGTGCTCTCCGACGATGACCCGCGCGAAGGGGTCAGAGAGCCCCGAATTGTCGGAGGCGATGAGTGACCTGGCCTGGTACATGTGCGCGCGCAGCTGGAAGATCTGGAGGAGAGAGGGAAAGAATGAAGGACATATTTTTCTTTTTTTCTTCGTGTGTAGATCTTTCTGTTCGAATAATATCTGTTTATGATGAGTAAAAGTTTTTTTTTTTTTTTATAGTTACTGTGAGAGAAAGAAATAAGGACTTATCTTTAACTCTTTCTTATCCTGTATATATATATATATATATCTTTCTGCGTATTTGTTTCAGTTGGAATAATGTCTCTGTCTGTCATAGTTATATATATATATATATATATATATATATATATATATATATATATATATATGTTTTTTTTTTTTTTTTTTTTTCTTTTTCTTTTTTTTTTCTTTTTTTACATGTATGCGCGCAGTTGGTAGATCTGTGAGAGAGAACATTAACATATCTCTAACTCTTTATTTCCTGTGAATTTGTTTCAGTCGGATTAATATATGTCTGTCTATGATAGTACAAGTGTTTCATTATTATTTCATTAAGGTTTAATATGTGCGCAGTTGGAAGATCTGTGAGAGAGAGAAAAAATAATGACATCTTTAACTATTATTTTTCGTGTTATTATATCTTTCTTTGTGTTTGTTTGAGTTGGAAGCCTGTTTGTCATAGATATTTTTATTTTCCTTTTTTTAAAGCTTTAACATGTGTGCACACAATTGGAAGGCCTGTGACAAAAAATATTTAAATATCTATTTTTTTCATGTGTGTATCTTCTTGTGTGTTCGCTTCATCGGAAGTATATCTATTTATTACAGTATAGAATGTTTTGCTTTTTATTTCATATACATATTTGTTGCGCTGGATAATCCTCACAGTACAAATGCCATTTGATTATTCTGATTGCATATCACAATTAGCATTTCCATATATGCAAAAAATATGCATTGGAGAAATTCCATAATCCAATTTGATTGATTGCATCCACATTACAAAAATCACAACATACATTTTGTCTAATATCATACTGCAAATAATACGCCAACTTACTCAACTTACTCGTCCTATCACTCAGATAATAGAGATCTTACTCATCATTTCACTCAGGTTCTTGCAATCTTATTCATCTTCTCATTAATGTTCGGTAAGTCTTACTTTTCATCTAACTCATGGGCCGAAAAACTTACCCATCACCTTACTCACGTTCTTGAAATCTTACTCACCATCTTACTCAGGCTCTATAAATCTTACAATCTTATTTAGGTTCTACAAATCTTACTCACCATCTAATCAGGTTCTATAAATCTTACTATCTTACTCAGCATCTACAAATCTTACTCTATAAATCTTACTCACCATCTTACTCAGCCTCTATGAATCTTACTCACCTTCTCCCTCACCTTCTGACAGTCTCTTCCAATCTCCCCCCTCCCTCCCCACAGCATTCCCCCCCCCCCCCCCCTGTCACCTGTTTCTGCGTGTAGTGCAGCGTGATGGGCGGCAGCGTCATGGTCCTCTCGATATTGCGCAGCTCGTAGGGCGTCTCGTAGCCCTTGGGTATGCCGGGCAGGAAGTGCTTCTTGTGCTTCATCATGCCCAGCCAAATGTAGATCTGCAGCTTGGCTTGGATGGCCCATCCTCCCGGCCCGCTCGACTTGCGCCCGGGCAGCTGCGGGTCGGGTGTCGGGCTTTGAGTGGGTGCGCTTGGGTACGCGCACATGTATATACATATCTATTCATATAGGTAAATACGCGGATAAATATATACTACCCTTATGTATATTCACGGGGAAACTCGCATTTTAAGGAAAAGCGGGAGAGAAAAAGAGAGAAAAAGGGAGAGGAAAGAGAAGAGGAGGGGGAGAGATGAGAGAGAGAGGGAGAGGAGATTTTTAAGAGGGAAAGGGAGAAAAGGGGAGATAGGGAGAGAGAGGAGAAGAGAGAATGAGGGGAAAGGGAGAAAGGGGAGACGGGGGAAAGAGAGAAAGGAAAAGAAGAGAGGTTTAGAAAGAAGAAAAAAAAAAGAGAGAGGAGACGAGGGGGGAGAGAGAGGGAGAGAGAGAGAGAGGGGGAGGGGAAGAAGGAGAAGAAGAGAGAGGGATGAGAGAGGGGGAGAGGAGGAGGAAGAGAGAAAGAGAAGGGAAAAAAAGAGAGAAAGAAAGAGAGGGAAAGAAAGAAGAGAGAAAAAGAGGGAAAAAAAGAAAGGAAAGAAAAGAGAGAGAGGGAGAGAAGGAAGAGAGAGAAGAGAGGAGAGGAGAGGGAGGGGGAGAGAGGAGAGATGAAGGGGAGAGAGAGAGGGAGATTAGAAGATGGTGGGGAGAGAGGAGAGAGGGGAGGAGGAGAGGGGAGAGAGGAGGGGAAAGAGGAGGAAAAGAGGAAAGGGAAAGGAGAGGGAAAAGAGAGAAAGAGAGAAAGAAAGAAAGAATTGGGGAAAGAGGGAAAAAAGAAAGAAAAAAAGAAAGAGAGAAAAGAGAAAGAAAAAGAAAGAAAAAAAAAGAAGAGTGAGAGAGAGAGAGAGAGAGAGAGGAGAAAGAGGAAAAGAGGGGGGGGGAGGGAGGGAGGAGGGGGGGTGGGGGGGAGGGGAG
>NC_061820.1:860107-867607 GCF_019202785.1 Penaeus chinensis
AAAAAAAAAAAAAAAAAAAAAAACAAAAAAAAAAAAAAAAAAAAAAAAAAAAAAAAAAAAAAAAAAAAAAAAAAAAAAAAAAAAAAAAAAAAAAAAAAAAAAAAAAATAAAAAAAAAAAAAAAAAAAAAAAAAAAAAAAAAAAAAAAAAAAAAAAAAAAAAAAAAAAAAAAAAAAAAAAAAAAAAAAAAAAAAAAAAAAAAAAAAAAAAAAAAAAAAAAAAAAAAAAAAAAAAAAAAAAAAAAAAAAAAAAAAAAAAAAAAAAAAAAAAAAAAAAAAAAAAAAAAAAAAAAAAAAAAAAAAAAAAAAAAAAAAAAAAAAAAAAAATAAAAAAAAAAAAAAAAAAAAAAAAAAAAAAAAAAAAAAAAAAAAAAAAAAAAAAAAAAAAAAAAAAAAAAAAAAAAAAAAAAAAAAAAAAAAAAAAAAAAAAAAAAAAAAAAAAAAAAAAAAAAAAAAAAAAAAAAAAAAAAAAAAAAAAAAAAAAAAAAAAAAAAAAAAAAAAAAAAAAAAGAAAAAAAAAAAAAAAAAAAAAAAAAAAAAAAAACCCAAAAAAAAAAAAAAAAAAAAAAAAAAAAAAAAAAAAAAAAAAAAAAAAAAAAAAAAAAAAGAAAAAAAAAAAAAAAAAAAAAAAAAAAAAAAAAAAAAAAAAAAAAAAAAAAAAAAAAAAAAAAAAAAAAAAAAAAAAAAAAAAAAAAAAAAAAAAAAAAAAAAAAAAAAAAAAAAGAGGAAAGAAAGAAAGAAAGAGAGGAGAGAGAGAGGAGAGAAGGAGCGTCACCGAGACTACGGAGGAGAATGAGGATGAGAAAAGAGGAGATTTGATTTTCATTTGCGGAGAAGACGAGGATAGGGAGAGAGAGAGGAGAGGGGGAGGGGGGAGGGGGGAGTAATAACCGGAGCTTGAGAGGGAGAGGGTGACGAGTGAGAGAGGGAGGAAAGAGGAGAGGAAAGAGAGAGAAAGAAAGAAAGAGATAAAAAAGAGAAAGGAAGAAAGAAAGACGAGAGACGAGGGTGGAGAGGAAGGGGAGAGGGGAGGGAGGGAGGGAGGAGGAGAGTTAGAGGAGAGAGAGACGAGGAGAGAGAGAGAGGAGAAGGGGGGGAGGCGAGAGGGGAGGAGGGAGAAATGGGGGGAGGGAGTGGAGGGGAGAGGGACGAGAGAGAGAGAGATGAACCGAAGGAGGACGGGTTGAGTGCGTTGTGAGAGAGCGATGGGAGAGAAGTTTAGAAGGCTGGAAGAGAGAGAGAGAGAGAGAGAAAAGAGAGAAGAAAGAGAGAAAGAAAGGAGAGGAGAAAGAAAGGAAGAAAGAAAGAAAGAAAAAGAGAAAGAGAGGGAAAAAAAAGAGAAAGAGAGAGGAGAGATAGACGATAGAGAGAGAGAGTGATGGAGGACGAGAGAGGGGGCGGGGGGGGGGGGGGAAATAAGAAGAGGAAAGAGAGAGAGAGAGGGATGAGAGGTGATTTGAGACATGCTTCGAGAAGGAGAGAGAGAAGAGAGGAGAGAGGGGGGGGGGGGGGAGAGACTCGGAGGGAGAGAGAGAGAGAGATGAGAAGAACTGTTCCTAGGAGTGAGAGGGAGATCGAGACGTGAGGAGAGAGGAGGATCCGAGGACTGTGAGAAGGATAGAGATTGATAGAGATAGGAGGAGAGACGGAGAGGCGGATCGATGAGAGAGGGACGAGAGATGAGGGGAGAGGACGGAGAGAGCAGGAGGAGGGGTGAGAGACTAGGGAGTGTGAGAGGGAGGAGAGATGAAGTGAGAGACGTGTGACGACCGAGATGAGAGAGAGTTAGACGAGAGATGAGATGGTTGGAGATTCGAGATAGCAGAGAGAGGTGACGAGAGAGAGAGTTTGTGTTGGAGGTGGACAGAGACGAGTGTTGACTCATGGAATGATACAGAGAGTGAGGAGCGATGTCCGATGGGCTTGGTTGACGAGAGGAATGGGGATGAGCCGGGATGGATTCTGAGATGATTTTGGAGATTAGAGGACGATGAGTGAGAGGGTGGTGTGGGAGGTGAGAGAGAGGAAGACGAGAAGAGAGTGAGGAGGAGAGAGGTTTGAGATGGAGAGGGAGGATGAGAGAGGAGAAGGTAGAGAGATTGAGGAGTTCAAGAGGCAGCAGAAAGTGAGATGGAATGAGATTGAGGTGAGAAGGCGAGGGGAAGAGAGGAGAGAGAGTGATGAGGACGGGGAGAGAGATTGAGAAGTGCCCCGAGAGAGATGGGATAGATGGACGAGAGAGATAGGAGTGGGGGCGAGGAGAGCGAGAGTGCTGAGAAGAGAGAGATAGGACAGAGAGAGAGAGATAAGAGAGGATTGACGAGAAGAAAGTTTTGAGATCGAAGAGTAGAGGTGGGAGTGAGAGGAGGACGCCGATTATGGAGAATGGGAGACGGGAACGAGAGATGAGTCCCGAGAGGGATGAGCTGGAGTTGGGAGGGGAGGCGATTGGTAGGAGATTGAGAGGAGAGGAGAGGAGAGAGAGAAAGGAAAGGAAAAAGAAAAAAGAAAAAGAGAAGAAAGAAGGAAAAAAAGAAAGAAAGATAAAAGAAATTCAAAAAGAATCAAAGAAAGAAAAAGAAAAAGAAGAGAGAAAGAAAGAAAATACGAGGGGAGGAGGAAAGAAAGAGGAAAAAAGGAAAGAGGAAAGGCGAGATGAGGGTGGGTGAGGGAGAGGGAAAGAAGAGAAAGTGACAAGAAAGACAAGATGTGAAGAAAAGAGAAAGAGCAGAGGGAAGAGGAGGGAAAGAAAAAAGAAGAAGAGAAGAGGAGAAAGAGGGAAGAAGGGGACAAGAAAGAGTGGGAAAAAGAGAGGTGAAGGAAGCGGAGGAGGGAATTGAGGAGGGAGGAGGATGGAGGATAGAAGGGAAGGAAACGAGGCGACGGGGGAGGAGGGGGGGGGGTGAGGGAATGAGGGGAAAGAGAGAAAAAGTAAAGGAGGAGAAAGAGCGAGCGGAGGTTGAGAGGAGAGAGAGAGGAAAGATGCGAGGGAAGGTGGGCGCGAGGAGGATGTAAGCGAGATGCCGGGTGGGGGGCGTGGTGATTTGATGAGGAGAGATGAGCGATGTAGAGATAGGAAGAGTGGAGAAGAGACTGTGAGAGGGACCCCTTGAGTGCGACGATGCATGACGAGATGAGATAGCCGAGAATGAGGAGAGAGGTTGGCTGAGGGACGAGGAGATACGGAGAGACGGATGATTCCGATAGAGATTTAGGAGACGAAGAGAGAGTGAGGGGGAGAAGGAGAGAATGGGGGAAGAGAGTACGAAGGAGAGATGAGAGAGAAAAAAATCAAGAGAGAGAGAGAAAGAGAGAGAAACAAGAGAGAAAGAGAAAAGAGAGAGTAAGAGAGAGAGAATAAGAGAGAAAGAAAGAGAAAGAGGAAAAGAAAGAAATAGATAATTAAAGCGAAATGAAAAGACAAAAGAAACTCAACCTCCCTAAAAAAAAAAAAAAAAAAAAAAAAAAAAATTAAATCCCCACTAGAATTCCTCCTCCCCCCTCCTCCCTCCCCCACCCCCCTCTCCCCTCCCCCCACCCCCCTTATCCCAACCGAACCTTGTGGGAAAGGGGGGAGCGTCTCTTCTCTCTTGGTGATTTTTATGCCGCAGAGGACTTCCCTCGCTCCAACTTCCACGGCGGAGAGATGAGATGCCTGGCAGGGGGTATGGGGGGACTAGGATTGCCTGGATAGTGCACCGCTTGCCGCGCTGATCTCCACACGCGAACAGTCGGGGGACGGCTTCTTTGCTGGCGGGCCTGAGAGGGTTTGTCTGGGCAAGGAGGGGGTGGATGAGGGGGAAGGCGGTGGGGGGAGGGCTGGGACGGGAGGAGGGAGAGTGACGGGTGGGGGCGGGGACAGGGAAATGGGCGACGGGAAAACGGGGGAGGGAATAAGTGAAAGGGACCGTCCCCCCCCGAGAGTCGGAGTGAGGTTGATGTGATGAGGGGGCGGACAGGAAGAGATGTTTTGTTATTACTATCATCATTGTTATCATTATAATTATTATCATTATCATTATTATCATTAATATATTTAGAAAAAAATGAGAAGAAAAAAGTAAAAAGCAAGAAAAAAAACAAAACGAAAGACAAACACATTTATGGGAAAAAGGGGGAAAAAGAGTTTTAAAAAATAAAATAAAAAAAATACACACCACTAAAAGAAGAAAAACATGCACAGGATCGAAAATGACAAAAACAACAACAAAAATATGATAAAGAAAACAGCACCCTAAAAGAAGAAGAAAGGGGAGTAAGAGAAATATAAACTTTTAAATAAAAAAAATTGGGAAATGCTTCTTAAACCCTCTAACCTTGACAAACAAACAAACAAACAAAAACCCTCATAACTCCCCCCCCCACAAAAAAAAAAACCCGCAAAAACAAACAAACAAACAAAAAAAACAAAAAAGCTTAAACCCCCGAAAGGCCAAAAGAAAAAAAAACAGAAAAAAAAAGGGCAAGCCCTTAAAGCAGCCGGACTTACATCCTCAATGAGACCCCTGAGCTTGGAGAGTGGGGTTTTTACAGTGCGCCTTTCTTTTTAAGCGATCTCGGAGGCTGTGTCTCGTGACCAGCGCCTTCGTGTGTCGAGCCGCGCGGCTGCCGAGGTGGTCCTGGGGGAGGGGGGAGGGGAGTTAGTGGGGGTTGGTAGTGGGGGTGAGGGGGGGGAGGGGAGGTCTGGGGTGAGTGTGTTTTCTGGGGAGTGGATGTTTATTTTGTCTTTTTCTTTTTACTGTTTCTTTCTTCTTTTCCCTCTCCGTCTCTCTCTTTTTTTTTTTTTCCTTTTCTCTTATATTATCTCTCTCTTACTCCTTTTTTTTTTCCTTCCCTTATCCCTCTCCCTCCCCCTCCTTCCTTTTTTCTTCTCCTCTTCCATTTTCCAAACCCTCTTTTCTTTCTTTTTGCTCCTACTCCCCCCTCCTTTTTCACTCCCCCCCTCCCCCTCCTCCCTTTTTTTCCCCCCCTTTCCCCCCCCCAACACAGTTTCACCAATAGCGTCTACCTCTCCGCGCGCCATCTAAGCGACTATTTCAGTAAATTAGACCATTAGGCATACTTTCCTTACATAATCACACCATTGGACGCAACGGACTCCCTTGCTTTTTGTTTAAATCCACCTCGCGATGAGTTAACCCTTTTTGGCAGAATTCACCCAGAGGACCACAACGTTTTTGGGCGGTCGGGTTTCCAAAAAATATCTCAGCCACTGAACAGCCATTCTTCTCTAATAGGCTTGTAGCACAAAAGACGAATGTCGCTGGGCCGGATTTCGATGCATTTTCAGTATCTTTTTGAAAATTATTTATATTAATACGATACGTTATCGATGTAATTAACAATCGTTATACTCTCTTTCTCTTTTTCTGTCTGATTCTTTTTTTTATAGTAATACAATACTTAACTGATTTAAATGAAATTAATAACAATCGCTATACTCTCTTTCCCTATCTGACACCCTCCCTACCCACCTTCCTTCCTTCCCCTCCTCTTTTCCCTCCCTCCCCTCCTCCCTATACCCCCCTCTTTTCCCTCCCTCTACCCTCTTCTTATCCTCTCTCCATCCCTTCCCCCTCCCCCTCCCCCCCCTCGTCCCCTCCATCCTCCTCAGAGCATCACTCACGATCTCCCTCTGGCAGAGCCTCATCCTCTCTTTGTCCAGCTTGGTCCTTCCTCCTGTAGACGCCGCAGACGACGCCCTGGCGATGCTCAGGTACTGCCCGCATCCCGAGACCATCTCCTCCAGCGCCTCCTTCAGGCGGCGCTCGGCACTTTTTTTTTCCCTCCTCCTTCCTCCATCGGCCACCACTTTCGGGGGGGGAGACCCTCTCCCTGCGGGGTCGGGTTTTTGTGTTGGTTGTTGTTATTATTATTTTATTATTATTATTATTATTTTAATAATTTTTTTTATTATTATTATCATTATATTTTTTTTTCTATCACATTATTATGATCAATATAGTTTTCGCTATTACTATCATTATTTTTATCATTAACATTATGGAAATTTTCATAATTATGTTTATTTTGATGATGAATTATTATTTTTATTTTTTTTATTAAATTATTATTATTTTATTAATTATTTTTATTATTATTTTATTATTTATTATCATTATCACTATTATTATTATCATCATCCTCATAATCATTATCCTCCTCATCTTCCTTACAATCATGGCCTCCAACATCACCATTATCATTATTATTATCATTACTACTATCATATTTATTATTTATATTGCTATTATTATCATGGTTGTTATGATCTAATATCATTATCACCATTGTTATTATTTTTGTTATTATTTATCAGTATCATCATCAAAATCATCATCATTATCATTATTAATATTACTTCTGTTATTACCATCATTATTATTGTTGAATTATTAAATTTTTAACATTATTCATGGAAATATTTTCCATTACCTTTTATTATAAAATTTTCACTATTGCTATCGGTGCTATTGGTATTATTACCCCTCTCTTTCCCTTTTACATATCATTATTATCCTTATCATTATCCCAATTATCATCATCACCCATCATCCCCATTTTTCGGGGAAAGGGAAAAAGGGAAAAAGGGGAAAAAAAAAACACCATATGTCCCCCCCTCCCCCACTTTCCCCCTCCCCCCCCCCCCTTCCCCCTCCCTACCAGCTTGGGTCGCCAATGCCCGCGATTTGGGGTTGGGAGTTGTAGAGCCTCTGCGGTGGTCCCTTTGGAAGGAAGGAGCGGATTGTAGAGGCCCGGGGCCTTTTCGTCCCAGAAGGGCGGAAAAGTAAGGTAGTAGCAATCTTGTCCGGGTTTTTTCATGGGCTTCAAAGGGCGGGGTCGTCGGGGGTGCCACAAAGGACGACGCCCACGATGATTCGGGGCCGCTGTGGGGTGGGGTGGGGGTAGGTTTTGGGGGGGGAGGTTGGGGGGGAGGGGAGGGAGGGGAGGAGGGAAGTAGGTTTTTGGTGGGGGTGGGGGGAGGGTGGTGGTGGGGGGGAGTGCGGAGGGGGCGGGTGGGAGGGCGGGGAAAATGAGGGGTTTGGGGAAAAGGGATGATGATGATGATGAGGAGGAGGAGGAGAAAATGAAGAAGAAGAAAAATAAGAGGAAGGAGGTGAAGGAGGACAGAAGGAAAGGGAGGAGGGAAAGGAAAAAGGGGGGATCTTAAAAAAGGGGAAAAAAATACGCATAGGCGAAAGGTAGATGAGGAGGAGGAAGAGGGGACAGGAGAAGAGAGAAGGAGAAACAAAAAGGGGGGGGAAAAAGAACGGCGGCGGGTGTTTAGGAAAAGGGGAAACAAAAGGGGAAGGAGGGGGAAAAGAGAACATGGGACTGTAAGAATGTATTATTCTGGAGGCGATTCAATTGCCCTCCTGTTCTCCTCATGTCAAACAATATTTCCCACACGCTGGTAGGGGGATTTCTCTTTCCTTTTCTCTCTCTTTTTCTCGCTTCTCTCTCTCTCTCTCATCCCTCCCCCACCTTTCTCTCTCTCTCTA
>NC_061820.1:895107-905107 GCF_019202785.1 Penaeus chinensis
TATTCCCCAACCAAATACTTCCATTCAAATATTTACAAGTACTCTGACCATAAAACATTTGAAGGAATTGAACACATATAAACATATATAACAACACAGGCGCCTAAAAAGCTCTAATAACATCCATAGCGATAAAATGAATACACATGCATTATTCTGCAACTTGAATCCCCATTGCAACCGAACCCAGCAATATTTCGCGAGTGGAAAAACTTTTGGCTAATCCTGCAAACAGGTATACACATGGGCCTCTGTTCCCCGCCTTTCTTTTGTAATGAAAAGGTGAAGTAACAGATTTTATTATTGAGGTTTATGATGCTAAAGAGGGTAAGAGTTTGTTTGTATTTTTTTTTATGTATTATATTCTTTAATGTTTGTTTGTCTGTTGTTTGTTTGCCTGTCCGTTCGTCTCTTTGTTTGTCGGTCTGTCTAAAAACTTTTATTATTGTTTCCCTCTCCATCTTTCTCTTTCTCTTTCTTTCTTTCTCTTTCCCTCCTCACCCCTCTTACCTTTCTGTCTTCCTTCCCCACTCCCTTTCCTTCTTCTCCTTTTCTCTCTCTCTCTCCCTCTTCCTCACCCTCACTCTGAGCCTCAATCTGTTCATCCCTCCCTCACTCTAACCCTGTCCCTTTCTCTCTCTTTCCTCTCCATCTCTCATTCTCACTCTTTCCACCTCTCTCCTTTTCCATCTCCCTCGTCCGCACCCTCACTCTCGCTATCTCTCACCCCCCCTCCTTCTCCCTCATCCTTGTCCTAACCTCCCTCTCTCCATCTTTCCCTCCCTTTAAGTACCCCTCATTTTCCCCATCTCTTCCTCCCCTCCCTCTCTCTTTCTTTCCCTCTCCCCTACCCCCTAATTTCACCATCTCAACATCTCCCTCCCCCCTCCCATCTCTCCCTCTCCCTTTCCTTCTTTCCCTCCCCAAAGCACAAATTCCGGGGTAGCTGAGTCAGGCTGATGAATTGCCAGCATAAAGCCCCTTCCTTTGCTTGCTCTCCAAATTTACTACGCTAAATAAACTTCACCTTTCAGCCAAGAGTGAAATGTAGAATGCAATTAGGGTGTAGTACATTCTGTCTATTTAAATTTGTGTGTTTTCTGCTTTGTTTTGTTTTATTTTTGCTTAATTGCGTTTATTTGTGGGTTGGTGTGAATGTGTTTAGTGTTCTTTTTTTAGGTGCATGTGTTTGTTTGTCTGTTTTGTCCCTTATATATTATTTAAAGAAATATGTATATTGACAGGGAAAAACTGCAGAATGTTCAAAGCGCGTAATCTGCATATCGTTATCATACTGTTTACAATATCTAATCCACCCTTAGGTTACAGAGTTTAAGTCATTAATACTGCATCATTTGTATTGCAAAAGAGAACGGATAATAAAGAGACTAATAGATAAACCGATAGATAACTAGAATACATGAATAATTGAGATACCCTGAATAATGATAACGTCGACAAGACCAACATCCGCTATCTATAATCACTCTGCTTTGTCCTTTCCTATTTTTCTTTGTCCTATTTTCCTATTTTTATGACCCATCTCACCTTGACCACATTCCAATGATTCTCAGAATACGATGTCGTTATCAAACACGAAATATAAACCTCACGGCGAACCAATTAACGTGAGACTCCGGGCGAAACACAACACTCGATTGGCTCACTTAATTCTTCACAGTCGCTGGTTTCAAAGGAATCATTTGCAAACGGGAAGGAAAAAATGAAATGGCGAAATCGATCGTGTGCTGGCTCGAAGGTGACCAGTTAAGGTGGATTTAAGGCTTAATCTATTCTTTTTTTTTTTCATCTTCCTCCTCCTCTTTTTCTTTTTCTTTTGCTTCTTCTTCTAGTAAACTTTAAGTGGTTGATGACAGGTAGAAAATGGTTTACAGCTCTGGCGTTCTCTATAATTCGTCTGACATGACTTGAAAAGGATTCTGGTGTCAGCTCTATAAGACATTATTCAGCTAATGAATGAACCAACACCAACCTCAGCACTATCGGTAAACGCACCTATTCAAATAAATCCATTCATAATAAACACACAAAAAAACACCACATATCAGGTACATACACCTTACCTGTCCTTCACGAGAACATACCTGGCTGAGACCACACGGTTGCGACGTCCAGCTTAAAACTCCCAAGGACCTTGTTGGACCGGAGGATGTTCCGGCACTGCAAGACCTACAGGAGGGCGTGAGAGAGTGCAGAACGGGCGTGAGACAGGCAGGGAGATCGTGGGCGGGCAGGAGAGAAGGGCGTGATGAGAGAGAGAGAGAGAGAGAGAGAGAGAGAGAGAGAGAGAGAGAGAGAGAGAGAGAGAGAGAGAGAGAGAGAGAGAGAGAGAGAGAGAGAGAGAGAGAGAGAGAGAGAGAGACGGAGGGAGAGCTAGTTAGCTAGCTAGCTAGCTAGATAGATAGATAGATAAATAGAGAGTGAGAGGAAAGAGTGTGTGTAATACAGGAGTGAACTGGTTCTAAAATCCGACCTGTTGATGGACCAACAAAAGAAAAAAAGAAAGTAATCCCTTTCACAGAAATACTTTGTTTCCACGAAAACTTATATAAAAAAAAAAAAACTAAAAAAACATAAATAATTAATTCAACTGCACAAGTTGTTTATACTGATTTTTGAAAGAGATTTTATTCATTTTTTCTTCCTAGGGGGTTAACAGAGCCACATAAACAGGGTTGTTACGAAGAACATCTCGCGGTGCACTGCTTGCTCGTTGTGTTCCAGTGCTCATGCAGTGCTGTTTGAAAGGAAATTGCTTGAGTTCTGATATCAAAGGAAGGGGAACAATATACTATAGATAAATAAAGAACAAAGGAGATTAAACGCTAAATCAGTTTGAAAGAGATAAAGGGAGAGGAATCGTTAACCTAACCACTTTTTAGTAGAGCCAAAATAAAGAAATAAAAAAGCATAGTAACAAAAATAATTAATTAAAATAAAAATGAAGATTTGGATAAAATAGAAAAAAGAAGGGGAAAGGAGGGAAAAAGTGATATTAATTCAACCACGAACGCCATTGTGAAGTGCCCGAACAGACGAAGCTATCTGGCATCTGATGTGCGGCATTCCATGTGCAAAAATATTGTAGAAAAAAAGTGTCATTACAGAAAAAAAAAGTTATCTTGTAGTTTCGAAAGGGACGTCGTGTCGATAAAACGATGTAGAGAAATTAATGTGAATTAGTGTGAAGAGAGAAGTGTTTTGTATACCAGGGACTCGGAACAGTGTTGCCACATCCATCTTGAACCACCCGACAACTTCGCCCTTTGAGAAAAACTTCTTTGAATGAAGCACCTGCAAGGCCACGAAGCTGTCAGTTAAATATAATGGGGATAAAGAGAATAAATAGTGATAGAGGAATGAAGGTTTATGATAACATAGATAAGAAAGAGAAAACATGTTTTCATTAATAACTAATATAGTATTTACAGTTATAGAAATAATGATACTGGTAATAGTGATGATAGTGACAGTAACAGAAATTATAAAATAGAACAAAAATGATAATAGTCATAATAATATCGATTAAAGTAATATTGATAATGAAAAAAGTGATGATAATGATAAAAATGGTAATCAAAATTATATTGATTAAAATGACAATACTTAAAATATAACATGAAATGATAATTAGATTATGAATTAATCTATGATAACTAATATGATAATAATGAGAATACTGATAATAATGATAATGATACGACTACTACTACCATTACTACTACTACAGGTACTATTACTATTAGGCTATTACTATTACTGAATATTATAACAGCGATACCTATCATAATTTCATAGCTATAATTAGAATAGTATGAATAAAGAGAACGACAACGATAATGATAGAAATAATGATCAGGATAGAATTATTGAATTTATGATAATTTGATAATTTGAATACCATATTCAGAAATAATGATTATAATGACAATGCTGACAGTTATAATAATAATAATAATAATAATAATAATAATAATAATAATAATAATAAATAATAATGATAACAATAATGATAATAATAATCATCATAATAATATCTGAACAATAACAATAATCATGAGGAGAAAATAAAGATAATAACAATGATTATAAACATAATGTTAAAAAATGCTAAAGATAATAATAACACTAATCCTGCAACTCCATAATATATTACACAATTATCAAGTACTAGAACACTTTAGCAATAACACTCATTAAATATTTCAAATTGATATCAAAAGCTCCGCGAAGTAATTAACGCGAAACAAGAAAAAAAATATATTTGTTCTCTGCATAAAATCTAAATAATAAACAGATATGACATAAAAGATTTGATCGCCTATCAACATGATCCGCCAAATGGACATCTCATTATACACACATTGTTTATCAAATATTCATCATTACTGTTATCTTTTTTCAAATGATTAAATACAATGATACAAATACATATTTTGTCTCGATCGTTGGAAAATGTTTGTTTTAATGTTATATATTCATATACTTATTTATTCATTTATTTATTCTATTATCTTTTTTAATCATCCGTCATTCTTGGTTTCCCGTTTCTGATTTCTAAATTTAGATTTTTTGCTTATGTTGCTATTTTGCTGATGACATTAATAATAACAATTATTACAACAACAGCAACGATAACAACAATATGATGATGATGATGATAGTAATAATAATAATAATAATAATAATAATAATAATAATAATAATAATAATAATAATAATAATAATAGTAATAATAATAATAGTAATAATAATGACAATGATAATAATAATGTAATGAAGATAATAATGATAATAATAAATGATAAAATAATAATGGTAATAATAATAATAATAATAATAATAATAATATAATAATAATAATAATAATAATAATAACAATAATAATAATAATAGCAATAGTAATTACAACAGCAATGATAATAATAATGATAATAATAATAATAATAGTGATAGTAATAATAATAATAATAATAATAATAATAATAATAATAATAATAATAATAGTAATAATAACAATAATGCTAATGCTAATGAGAACAACAACAATAATGATAATCATAATAACAATATTACAAAAAATAATAGTACAAACGACAAAAGTGATAAAATAAAAATAATAATAATACGGACAGTGACAATAAAGACGATTACGATAATACTAAAGCTAATAGCAACGATACTAATACAGACGATAAGAAAGAAATCAAACAAACAAAAGAATGAGCAAGAAAATAAGACCAATAATCCAAAATTAAATGACGTGCCTCAAATAAAGTTAATTGATAATCTGCATATTATTAACACACTTACCGTTAACGTAATTATCTTGTCGAAAAGCATAGCCGGGGCCATGTGGAAGTCGAACACGAAATACTGTGGAAAAGAAAAGGAATAAAGAGTAGAAATAATGGTGATAATGATAATGATAATAGTGATAACAATAGGCATGTACGTAATCGATGGCAATGATGATGTTACGTAACTTTTTTCTTTCTTTTTTTGTCATAAAATCCTGAAATAATCCCCCTTTCCTTTAATTAATCTAAAACCGTTACCCGTTTCCTGTACACTTTGCACCCTATCACATTTATTTCAATTTCCGTTTCTCCCTTTTTTCCCTTCTGCCTCTTCCCATTCCAGTCCCCGTTTCCATTACTCATTTCTAATCATCTACTCCGGCAGTTCGCTCGGGCCGGCAGAAGGAAAATACCTGATGGTGAGCTTATATGTGCTCTCTCCCTCAAACTCTCTCCTGCTCTTGCTGGTCTCGTTCTTGCTCTTGCTCTGTCTTTCTCTCTTCTTTTGACTCCCTCCTCACCCTCTCTGTCCTGTTCCCTCTCCTTTACCCTTCTCTCTCTCTCTCTCTCTCTCTCTCTCTCTCTCTCTCTCTCTCTCTCTCTCTCTCTCTCTCTCTCTCTCTCTCTCTCTCTCTCTCTCTCCCTTTTGCCTTTCTCTCTCTCACACCTTTCTCCTCCCCTTAATCCTTTTCGCATCCCTCTCCCTCCTCTCACCCCCTTACCCTTTCCCTCCCCCTTCCCCTCCATCTCCCCCCAAACCCACTCCCTCTCCCTCTCTCCCACACTAACCCCTTACCAACTCACTCCTCTCTCTACCTACATTCTACACCCCCCCCCCCCCCACCACGTCGTCAGCTCACGTCACTCACCTCATTGTAGTAAGGGCAGTTTGTCGACTCCTTCACAGACGTGTATTTCTTCTGGTCTCCAACCTGCACACACACCACAGGGTCCATGTTGAGGCCGGCCAGTTGTCGTGCTTCGATTATTGTTATGCACACCTGCGTTCGGGGGGGTAAGGGATTATGGTTATAAGCGTTAAGCGATGTTGAGGGTTTTATATATATGTGGACGTTGGGGGCAGGTTAACAGAGAAGATACTAATGGTGTTTATTATGGAGGGGGAAAAGTGTGATAACTGATAAAATGGAAAAAAACAAACATAATGTAGAAGGCGGTTTTATACTGACGTGGACGTTGTAAACAGAGAAAATACTAATACTGTTTTTCATGATGATAGGATTGTGTTTTTGTAATGACAATGGGCTTGTTTTTTTGTAATGCTGGTTTAGTAAAGCGCTGGTTATCGAGATATTATTAGGTAGGTAGTTATGATTACAAAATTGGCCTATACTTCTAAAACGCGTTAAATCAATACTACAACAACACTCCTTCCTATAAAAACAATTGATAGTTTATAATATACCAACTTTCCAAACTCTCAACACTAAATGTGTATAGTTTATGATGAGTATCAATTTCCTCTAATACGCCTCTGAATTTAATTTTTGTCTCATGGGACTTTGAAGCTGGTCATTTCAGTTAAACGAGTGCAAAGGTAGTTCTTGTTTGGAGTTGGGTTATGGAGCTGGTAATTTAGTGGATCCTGTGTCAATGCCTTTCAGTAAAAGCATAAGATTAATGAGTTGCATATCCATTGCAATTACGAAATCAATGAAAAGGCAATAATCACTAAGTGAAGTTGCTTTACCAATAACCTTGATTTTACAAGATTTTGTAATAAATGTTATACAATACAAATATTGTATTGTACGAGTAGAAAAAATGCAGGAATATATGGTAACAACCACTACTGTGTATTTGTACTGAGTTTTTGTTTTCTGATTACTCACACACACGCACGCACGCATGCACGAACGTACACACGCACGCACGCACGCACATACGCACGCACGCACGCACGCACGCACGCACGCACACACACACACACACACACACACACACACACACACACACACACACACATACACACACACGCGCGCGCGCGCACATACATGTATGAATATGTATATATATATGTATATATATACATATTTCACTTTGTACCTGGAAGTCCTGAGCTTTGAGTTCGGCGGGAGTGGAGTTCACGGTCTCGGATTTGTGTCTGAAAAAGAAGAGAAAAATATACATTTCATCACTGTTTTCTCTCACGATTTTCCTTTCCCATTCCATTCCTGAAAACCAGGGAGATGTAGAAACTGCAATACCATCTTTTGTTGCATCGCTCTATCCCCGACATACACAAAACTATATCTTTATGCACAGGCAGCTGAGATAAGGAGATTTATGTGAAAATAGTACGTGTGATTCTGGCGTGTACCGACTCTGCTTTTTTTATTTATTATTATTTTTTTTTATTTAGATATATTGTCAGAGGAAATGAGGTTTTGTTGTTCTAAATAAATAAGTAAATAAGTAAGTACATATACGCACATAACTTGATTTGTTGAAGGAATCTATGACTTTGCCTTACTAAGCCGCTGCCAAGGAGGAAACAGCGAGGACAGCCGGGACGCCTACGATCCCCCGGGAAAAAGTAATCAGCCGTTTTCATCAGAGATCTTGTATGGCAGGAATGCTTGAGAGGAAGTACTGTGTACGCGTGTTGTTTGTTTGTGTGAGTTTGGGTTTACGTGGATTTTGACTATATAAACTATATTTGACTCTTTCAGCGGTGTGTTTCGGCAAAATCTTGTTTGCTAACGGTCCCTGAGCGGATGAGCAATTTGGTAGGGCTCTGAGAACCCAGGGTGCGAAGGAAATGCCTCGCCAAATTCCCACTTGAACACCACCGGTGAATGTCTGTCCTCAATAAGCGTACGAGTCATAAGGGCTTTAGGTATCCCTGCTGCTATAGCAAAGGCGGATAAGTAGTTCGCTACCAACGGCATCCTTTAAGTGGACCCTCCGCATTGTAGCCATAGTTTGTGCCCAACATTTCTTAATTCAGCCACCTCTTCATAGTAGAAAGGCACAGCCCTGCATTTCTCGTTTTCCTTCATTTCTCATATTTTCCTTCTTACTTCTTTTTATCCTATAACCATGAATGTAGATTTAGCCACGACTGCCCAGTTCCCAGCAGGCCTTCAGTGGTCAAGGGTTGCCAAGAATCTCTGGGATTTTGATACTTGAGTTCTTCCTCAAATTTATGTTGTTTTTTTATATAGAATTATTATTATTATTTTTTTTTTTTTGGTCAGTTGATGACGTGTTTAATCCTTGCTCTGCCTGTACAAGTATTGCAACTTACATTTTAGTAATACAAATGGAATTCACGGGATTTGGAATGGACTAGCAGTTATCTCAACTAAACTAGACGTTATTTGTGCTGAAACTCAGACGTGAGGCACACCTCAGTTGCTTTTGCCTAATTCTAATTAACCCTTGTTGCTACAAAGAAATTCTTTGCCTCGAACCCAAGGTTTGTGTTTATATTTTAAGGCTGGTTTTAATGCTAGTCGTTATACGAAATATGATTGTGTTTTCATGAACACATGGTTGTGAGAGTGTATAGTCGTTTTAATAAATTTTTATATTTCTAGTTTTTATAAAAGTCCCAATTCCGATAAAATTTACGGTTGTTTACTAACTCTGCACATTACTATTCAAGAAAAAGATAGTAAATCATACTTTATTTTCACCAACAGCATACTGCCTTTGGAAGACGTTCTCTCGGGAGCGTCACAGCCTCATGGATGGTTGTCAACACGTAAAGCATCTTAGATGTTGACTCCTCCATTAATCCTTTAATTGAAGCCTGATGGTAGTGTTGCATATATTTCAATTGAGAAAGCTATCTTGTTGGCAGAATGCTTTAATTCAAAACAAAGTTTAGAAGGCATTTAACTTCCTCTTTCATGTCACCCATTCCATGCTTTAATTCATTTACTTTCAAGTCCGCTGAAATCAAGTATCTGTTATCGGAATTCGACGAAGATGGTGGAGTAGACCCTAAGGGCTTGTTTCCTTTGATTTTAAAAGACTTGATGGTCAATCAGCTCCTAAATTAGCTGTAATCTTACGCCTTTTAGTTCCTCAAGGGTCATATTTTGAGTGCTGGCGCTTTGGTAATATTAAACCTATTCCCAAGGGCCCATTACATTCTTCACCTACTGACTAGAGGCCCAAGTTTTTTTTAACGTTTGCTGGTCAAACGTCTTTCTGTATATTTGAGACCGTTACTTCCAGAAACACTCGGCTACAATGATGCATTGCTTGTGTTGGTGCATGAAATGCAGTCTGCTTCAGATAAGGGTCATGAGTCAAGGCTTGTCTCTCTGGATTTTAGTGCAGCTTTTGACTCTGTTAATCACAACAGTTTTTAGCTCGCATTTCCGTGTGTCTTCTGGGGTTCCTCAGTGTAGCGTTCTTGGCTCTTTGCTCTTCATTTTATATACAGATGATATGTGGTCCGGCATCACCAAATGTTGGCATATGCTTTTGATAATCTTTGCTGATATTCCTTCTTCGGCAACCGGCAAACAGCGACTGACAGCCTAACTGAGATGATAATTTAGTCGTGGGCATGAAATTAAATCCTACCAAGTTAAAGGAAAATAATGTGAATCTGTCTAGAACGCAATTGCCTCGGCATCCAAGTCTGCTGATTAATGGAGTCTTAATCAATCCAATAGAAATCTGAAGCTCTTGGGTGTAAC
>NC_061820.1:907607-910107 GCF_019202785.1 Penaeus chinensis
CATGTGCCTGGATCCGAGCAATCTTCAGCATAACCGTGCTTTTCTCTTCTGTCGATGAATCGTTCCAAGTCCCACGAGACCGAGAGAGAGAGAAAGATAGAGAGAGAAAGAGGGGGAGAGAGGGAGAGAGGAAGAGAGGGATCGAGGGGGGGGAGGGAGAGTCAGACACAGAGACGGAAATAGACAGAGATAGAAACAGACAGACAGACAGACAGAGAGAGCAGCCCGCGCCGCCCTGACAACAGGAGTCGCCAGCCTGTCCTCACGCCCACGTACACACAGCGGGGTGTTGGCATGGGCGCCGCGGGCTCATAACTGCCTTGCTAATGCTATTATCACCCGCTCGTAATTACTGGCTTTATTCTCTTGTTGCCTCTGTCTCGTTTATCTTTCGCTGGCTCTCTTTCTCTCGCTTGCATTCTCTCTCTCTCTCTCTCTCTCTCTCTCTCTCTCTCTCACTCTTTCTATTTCTCTTTTCTCTATTTCTCTCTCTCTAGGATGATAAATATAATAAATATGATGAATATGATGAATATGTGATGATAATGATGATGATGATGAAGATGATAATGATGATAATGATGAAGATGATGATAATGATGATAACGATGATAATGATGAAAATGATGAAGATAATGATGAAGATAATGATGATGATGATGATAATGATGAAGATGATGATGAAGATGATAATGATGATGAAGATGAGGAAGATAATGATGATGATAATGATGATGAAGATGATGATGATGATGATGATGAAGATAAAGATGAAGATAATGATGATGATGATAATGATGATAATTATGATAATGATGAAGAGGATGATGATGATGATGATGATGATAATGATGATGAAGATGATGATGATAATGATAATGAAGATGATGATGATGGTTATGATGATGACAATGATGATAATGATAATGATAATGATGAGGATGATAATAATGATGATGATGATGATGAAGATTATGATAATAATGATGATGAAGAGGATGATAATGATGATGTTAATGGTAATAGTAATGATAATAATAATGATCATAATGATAATTACAATAATAATGATAACAATAATAATAATAGTAATTAAAAAAATGAAAATGCTGAAACAATCCCCTTTCCAAGCGACGGTTATGACATGGTAAACAAAAGAAGAGAAGAAATTAATAACGAAAGGGAAAAAAGCTTAACAAAAGCTTAACTTAATGAAATTTGAGTGAGCGTTATATTGCTGTGCGTCTGGGAATCTCAAGGCTAATTTCAAAAGGATTTTTCTTTGTTGGTGTGGTTTGTAAAAAAAAAAAAAAAAAAAAAAAAAAAAAAAAAAAAAAAAAAAAAAAAAATCTTTGGAGACGTGTAAATGCATCATGTACAATTTTGGGGCGGTTTATGTAGGCAAGATACTAGAGGTGTGGAAATCTTAGTATCTTTAAATGTATTATGAGGGACGGGGAACTGAGAGAAAGAAAGAAAGAGAGAGAGAGAGAGAGAGAGAGAGAGAGAGTGAGAGAGAGAGAGAGTAAAATGTCTTTATTTACTTAAAAAATCCTCAATTTATAAAATTACTAGTGTATTTATTTATCAATTTATAGGAAGACACAATATATAATAATGGTAACAATGACGATAATGATGATAATGGTTTTGGTAGTAATGATTCTGATGGTGATGGTGATGATTATGGAGATGAAGATGAAGATAATGATGACGAAGATGAAGATGATGATGAAGATGATGATGAAGATGAAGATGATGATGATGATGAAGATGATGATGAAGATGATGATGAAGATGAAGATGAAAATGAAGATGATGATGATGATGATGAAAATGAAGATGAAGATGAAGGTTAATGGTGGTGATGACAGTAATAATGAAACGAATACTGGATATAACGAAAATGAAAATGATTATGAATATGAAGGTGTTTATCTCCGCTCAAATTAACCCCCATAGAATTGCCGCCTAAGTTGTCTTTGATGCTGAGAATCTCATTCCACTGAGACCTTGGTGACATAGATGGAAATGTCGGAATAAGTTGATGGCGAATTGGAGACAAGAAGAGAAAAGGAAAGAGAGGAACAAGAAAGGGGAATGAAGGAGAGGAGGAAGAAAATAGAATAAAGGAGAGGAGGAAGAAAATATAATAAAAGAGAGAAAGACCAAAAGAATAAAAGAAGGAAACAAGAAAATATAATAAAAGACAGGAAGTATATAAGAGGGAAACAAGAAAATAGAATAAAAGAGGCAAACAAGAAAAAAAAAAGGGAAGACCAAAAGAATAAGAGAGAGAAACAAGAAACTAAAATAGAAGAGAGTAAGACCAAACTAATAAGAGAAAGAAACAAGAAAGAATAAATGAGAGGAAGACCAAAGGAATGAAAGAGAGAAACAAGAAAGAACAAAAGAGAGGAAGACCAAAAGAATGAAAGAGAGAAACAAGAAAGAACAAAAGAGAGGAAGACCAAAAGAATGAAAGAGAGAAACAAGAAAG
>NC_061820.1:915107-917607 GCF_019202785.1 Penaeus chinensis
GGAAATGTTTTATGAACAGAGGGGAAAGAGGGGGAGAAAAAAAACGAAGAGAGAAGGAAGAGGTTCAGATAATGGGGAGAAGGGAGGGAGAGAGAAGAGGGGGAGGGAGGGAGAAGGGAGGACGGATGGACAGGTACTTGTGATAAGGGAATAAGGAAGAAAATAATGATAACGAGGGGGAATAAAAGGGTTAAACGTGATAAAGATGAGGGAAACGCGGAAGGAGGGGGGGGGGGTGATACCGAGGGGAAACAGGGTGGGGAGTTGGTGAGGGGAAAGATAATGGTGAGGGGAGACGATGAGGAAAATGAGGCGGGCGTTGCATGTTGATGCTAGGCTGTCACTAACCCTTGCTCGTTAAGTAATAGTAATACAAAATATGTGACGCGCATAAAACTAAAACGAAAATACAAATACAAAAACAAAACCAAACAATGAAAGAAGAGAAAGGGGGAAAATACAAACAGAAGAAAAAAACGCAGATGAAAAAGAAGAAGAAGAAGAAGAAGAAGAAGAAGAAGAAGAAAAAGAAGAAGAAAAAGAAGAAGAAAAAAATAAAAGGAAAAAGAAGAAAAAGCAGAAGAAAAAGAAGAAGAAGAAGGATAAAGATGAATAACAGCAAAAAAAACCAATATTACCATCAGTAATAAGCACATTAGGCAGATATAAAATCCTTAATAACACTGATAACCATACTTTATGATGACGATAGAACAGGTCTTGCAAACCACTTCAGAGACACTGTTTACATTAGATATGGAAGGACACTTTATCTCGTCACTTCAGTACTTATATATATGAATTTTTATCCCTAACTTAAAAAAAAAATCATTTCTTTCAGTACTATGGAGTTTAAAGTACAAAACGTAAGGATAAATGGACGAGTTTTAGGAATGAGGAGGAAGAAGAGAGAATGAGGAGGAGAAGGTGAAAAGAAGGAGGGGGAGGAGGAGGAGGAGGACGAGGACGAGGACAAGGAGGAGGACAAGGAGGAAGAAATAGAAGAAGTATAATAATGGCGATGAAGAATATGAATAAGAATAGAAGGAAGAAGAAAAAAAATCCAATGAAAATGAGGAGGAAAAAGAGGAGATTATTGATTGTTCATCTGCGTGCAAAAGCTGTTCTCTCTCTCTCTCTCTCTCTCTCTCTCTCTCTCTCACTCACTATATATATATATATATATATATATATATCGTTTTCTTTCAGATTAAAATCACAAAAAACACACCTCAGTTTCTTTTCCTATCTTCAATCGTCTGCCTATGAATACTCTTCAGAGAAAGTAGAAGCTGTAGCAAGACATTTTCAAACCATTCTAATCTAAATTCTACATGAAATAACCCTTTCTATGATCATGTTTACTATTTTGTCAGAGGACTAATTGGTAATCTAGTCGACGTCAATCCCACTGACAGTGAGAAGGAAATGTGACCTTAATCTCAAAGTAGAAAAAAAAACAACAAATTCTCAAGAATGAAAAAAAATATATATATATATTACTTCCTTCTAACACACACCACCTAATCTTTATACATAACTGTGATTTACATATACCTGTGTATATTGTCACTGGAACTGCCTACAAACGAGGTCGTTAGGCAGTAAGAGGTGCTTCTATCAAAAATGGAACAGTCGTTTGGCGTTATTATGAATATCCATGTCTTTTATAATATCATACTTGCTTTTTTGTGTTCCCGCTTATCACTCTGATTATCATAACCCCTCCCTTCCCCCTTGCTGTACCTATAAACACATAATGAAATGAAATATATCCTGATAACATTAATAAGGATTAACCAACAGAGGCACAATTCCCTTCAGATAAAAAACGAAATGAGAAATGAACGAATCATATGAAATAAGCCATATACATTACCTCAACGTTTTGTTTCGAATATACGAGGGGCTGCGCGTCCAGAGGTGTTCCCAGACAGCATGTATATAAAGGTCAGGCCATGTGTATTTGAAGGGTCTGACAACACCCTTGGAAGCGCAGGTATTCCTAGATCATGTGTATAAAGGTCTGAGAACACCTTTGGACGCGCTTGCCTTCATTTGTCCAACAGTTTTACCTTCTGTTTTCTTGCTATATTAAGGAAAATAATGTTGAATATGCTAAGGAAGGGAATAACTGTAAAATGTGGCTGTATCATTCCTGTCATTAAAATTTCACAGACCAATAGAACTGAATAATATTTTTTTTTTGAATAATCATCTATCATATTGTATTTAATCAAACACATACAGATGAATGACCTGAGACTTTGATCATTAATAGAGTGCAAACAACTGTTCTAAACATTCGGTCCTTTATATTTACACCGATATTGTTATGTTTGCATTGTCGTTACCTTAAGAAATCTGTAGTCATTAGCTCTAAGATAAACCATCAAATATCAATTTTATCATTTATCACGTATGTGTATATTCTATCTTCTTTTTACTATCCCATTACCTGATTATTACTAAATTAAATTTTCCGTAAATTCTTTGTTTA
>NC_061820.1:930107-937607 GCF_019202785.1 Penaeus chinensis
TAATGATTTTCAAAATTACTTTTGTTCCTTTCTTCCTTTGTTGTTGTTTTTTTGTTTTGTTTTTTTGCTTCGTTGTCTTTCTTTTTTCTGTTTTGTCTTTCTCCCTTTTTTTTTAATTTTCGATCCTGAAGAATAAGCGGAAAAGGAAGAAGGAAATGATGATGATGATGAAGAGGAGGAGAAGGAGGAGGAGGAGGAGGAGGAGGAGGAGGAGGAAGCAGAAGAAGAAGAAGAAGAAGAAGAAGAAGAAGAAGAAGAAGAAGAAGAAGAAGAAGAAGAAGAAGAGAAGAAGAAGAAGAAGAAGAAGAAGAAGAAGAAGGAGAAGAAGAAGAAGAAGAAGAAGAAGAAGAAGAAGAAAGAAGAAGAAGAGAAGAAGAAGAAGAAAAGAAGAAGGAGAAGAAGAAGAAGAAGAAGAAGAAGAAGAAGAAGAAGAAGAAAGAAGAAGGAGAAGAAGAAGAAGAAGAAGAAGAAGAAGAAAAGAAGAAGGAGAAGAAGAAGAAGAAGAAGAAGAAGAAGAAGAAAAGAAGAAGGAAGAAGAAGAAGAAGAAGAAGAAGAAGAAGAAGAAGAAAAGAAGAAGAGAAGAAGAAGAAGGAAAGAAGAAGAAGAAGAAAAGAAGAAGGAGAAGAAAAGAAGAAGAAGAAGAAGAAGAAGAAAAGAAGAAGAAGAAGAAGAAGAAGAAGAAGAAGAAGAAGAAGAAAAGAAGAAGGAGAAGAAGAAGAAGAAGAAGAAAGAAGAAGAAGAAGAAAAGAAGAAGGAGAAGAAGAAGAAGAAGAAGAAGAAGAAGAAGAAGAAGAAGAAGAAGAAGAAGAAGAAGAAGAAGAAAAGAAGAAGAAGAAGAAAAGAAGAAGAAGAAGAAGAAGAAAAAGAAGAAGAAGAAGAAAAGAAGAAGGAGAAGAAGAAGAAGAAGAAGAAGAAGAAGAAGAAGAAGAAGAAGAAGAAGAAGAAGAAGAAGAAGAAGAAGAAGAAGGAGAAGAAGAAGAAGCAAAAGAAGAAGAAGAACAAGAAAAGGAGAAGAAGAAGATGAATAAGAAAAATAGAAGGAGGAGGAAGAAGAAAAAGAAGAAGAAGAAGAAGGCAATGAATAAGAAAAATAAGAGGACGAAGAAGCAGAAGAAGAAGGAGATAAAGAAGAAGAAGAAGAAGAAGAAGATAAAGTAGAAGAAAACGAAGAAGAAGAAGATAAAGTAGAAGAAAAAGAAGAAGAAGAAGACAATGAGTAACAAAAATAAGAGGAAGAAGAAGAAGAAGAAGATAAAGTAAAAGAAAAAGTAGAAGAAGAAGACAATGAGTAACAAAAATAAGAGGAAGAAGAAGAAGAAGAAGCGAAAGCAGACAGAATAAACAAAGGCAAAGCAAAATTGTTTTCCTCGTTTGAATGACTTCGAGCAATATTTGCATAATGTTGCAAAGGCTTCTTGAACATTCACTAAAGAAAACGTTCATTCAGTTGCAAGTGGCCCAAGATTCTAAAATTTGATTATATTTCTTGAGGCGAAGAAGGGAAGAAGGAAAGAAGGAAAGAGGGATAAGGGAAATGGATAAAGAATGGGAAATGGAGGAATTAAGATAAGTGATAAAACGCATGAAATGAAAATGATTGAGATCGAAAGACAAGAGAAAGAAAATGAAGATAAAAGGATTTGAAAAATCGAAAAGAAGAAGGTAAAATATACAAAAAAAAAAAAAAACCACGGAAAAAAGGAGAAAATAAACAGTAAAAAATTAAAAGGAAACAAAGAATTAGCAACATTCCCCCCCCCCCTCCTTTTTTTAAGCTTTACATTACCTGCATCTGCCTTATCAAAGGGAATTTTTATCGAACCCTTGCCTTTGTACTGCACTGTGCAAATTGCATTTTTTCCTTCCTTCATTTTTCGCAATATGTAAAACATACCTGGGTAGAATGACTTATCATACACCACTAATATAAAAAAAAATAAAGAGCCGGCTGGAAGAATATGAGAAGACAACAACAACAATAATGGTAATGATAATGATATAAAGATAATACTAATAATAATAGTAATAACAATATAATAATGATGATAATACTACTACTACTAATAATAATAATAAGAAAATAATAATAATGATAATAATAATGATAATAATAATAATAATAATGATAGTATTAATGATGGTGTTTATAATAATACTGATAAGGATACTACTACTAATAATACTAATGATAATAATAATAATAATAATAATAACAACAATAATAATAGTAATAATAATAATAATAAATATAATAATAATAACAATATGATAATGATACTAATGATGATAATAATAATGATAATGATAATAATAAAAATAATAATAATGATAATAATGATAATAATAATAATAATAATAATAATAATAATAATAATAATAATAATAATAATGATAATAATAATAATGATAATAATAATAATAACAATAATAATAATAATAATAAGCATAATAATAATAATAATAATGATGATGATAATAAGGATGATGATTTTAATATTACTGATAATGATAATAATAATAATAATAATAATAATAATAATAATAATAATGATAATGATAATGATAACGATACTACTACTACTACTACTACTACTACTACTACTAATAATAATGATAATGAAAATAACAACAACAACAACAATAATAATATTAATAATAATAATGACCATGATAAAAATAATGATAATAATAATAATAATGATGATGATAATGATAATAACAATAATGATAATAATAATAATAATAATAACAATAATAATAATAATAATAATAATAATAATAATAATAATAATGATAACAATAATAGCAATAACAATAACAATGGCAACAATGATAATAATAATAATAATCATAACAATAATAGCAATAACAATAACAATAACAACAACAATAATAATAATAATAATAATAATAATAATAATAATAATGATAAGTAAAATGATGATAAAAACATTCTCTGGTGGACGCAAACGAATATTCTTCATCGTATAATAAAGTGTCATGTTTTAGGCTCATGCAAGTACCAGTAAACACAACATTCATCTAGATTGTCTGCCAAATGCTCATACCTTTGCAAATTGCGCATTGAAACATTTAAAAGACACACACAGCAGTCGTAATCATAACGTGCCAAAAGCAATTGCTCTTGCAACACACATTCCCATGAAATAAGGCTTTGCCACGTTATATCATAGGAAGAGGAATGTGTCTTGCAAGAGGAGAATGCAACATATGCAAGGGACAGAGCAAAGAGTGAGAGAGACTCGTGTTACTTTTGACAGTATGAGATATGTCACTTTTAAGACGTATCTTGCAACACACACACACACAACACACACACACACACACACACACACACACACACACACACACACATGTATATATATATATGTGTGTGTGTGTGTGTGTGTGTGTGTGTGTGTATATATATATATGTATATATAATATATATATAAATATATATATATATATATATATGTATATGTATAATATATATATAAATATCTATATATATATGTATATATATACATATTTATATAGATATTTATATATATTATATATATATATATATATATATATATATATATATATGTATGTATATATATAATATATATATAATATCTTTATATATATGTATATATATATATATATATATATATATATATATATATATATATATATATATATGCATATATATATACACAGTTTCGCTGAAAAATCTCACAACATATTTGCATACTAACACCATTTCCAATATAACAGGCAGTTTCCCCTCTGATGCGAAAGGTCAGACGTAATATGCTTGCTCTCTCTCTCTCTCTCTCTTTATACCTTCTCATTCCCCTCCTGCCTTCCTTTCCTTTTCTCATTCTCACTCCCTTGCCTCTCATTACCTCCCTTTTCCTTTTACTTCCACTCTCTTCAATTTCCCTTTCTTCTTCCCCCTCCCCCTCATCTCTCTCTCTCTCTCTCTCTCTCTCTCTCTCTCTCTCTCTCTCTCTCTCTCTCTCTCTCTCTCTCTCTCTCTCTCTCTCTCTCTCTCTCTCTCCTCCATCCCTCCTCTTCCACCCTTCCTCACCTCTTCTTCTGCATCTCCGGCGAGTTCTCTTTGCTCTTTCTTCCTCTCATCATTCCCGAGTGTTTCTCTTGCATGCTGATGTTCCTCTCGAGGTTGGCGATGTTTTGTTCCACATCGAGGAGCATCTGCTTGTCATCCTCCAGCCCGCTTCCGTATCCTCCTCCTTCTTGAACGTCGCTCACGTCTCCATCCCAGAAAAGTCCTCCTCCACCTCTGTCTAGTACTCCTACTCCTCCTCCTCCTCCTCCTCCTCCTCTTCCTCTCTCCGGTCCTCCTCTACCTCCTTCTATACCTCCTCCTCCACCTCCTCTTCCTCTCTCTAGTCCTCTTCCTCCTTCTATACCTCCTCCTTCTCCTCCTAGGCTTCCTTCTGCTTCTTCTCCTCCTGCGAAGACGATATCCTCGACTCTAGCTGCACTGTGCCTGCGTCTGCGCCCTTCCCTTCCTCCTCCGGGCGGCGGGATGTAGCGAGCCTCGAAGGATATGAGGATCTGAGGAAGAAAGAGGGGGAGAGATGAGTGAGGAATTGACGAATGAATAAAGAGGTGAATAGATGAATGAAGAAATTTGTAGATTAATGGATAAGTTAAAAGATAAATCAATTTATGAAGAAATAAATAGATAGAAAAATAAACAAACAAATCAATCAATCAATATATACGCACGCGGAGTAGATAAAAAAATAGATAAAGAGAGTGAGAGAAGTTTGGTTGTGTTTATTATGTGTATTTATGTAGACAGACACACTCTGCGTGTGTACAAATATTTATGTATGTACACAGTCTCATACGTACATATTTACACATGTAAGTATACAAATCATCCGTGTCTTCAGTCTACGATGGAGATCTGAGAGACATCAGAGATTATATAATACACAAACAACACAAAATCACAGCCATAATTTTATATACCAAACGAATCACAGAACTGAAACCTTTTAAAGCCGATTTAATAAGCATTTATGAAAAAATGAGATGGCATGTGGGCGTATTAACATAATTCTATATACCAAACTAAACAGCAGCTGAAACCTTATAAAACCAATTCAATAAAGAACAAAAAATGAGATTTCATGTGGGCTGATTAACTTGACGTACACAAAGCCAAGTGAGAAATTTATGAGGTGGAGCACAGGTGTAGGATTAATCACGAAAGGGGGGGATTTAATGAGAATAAACTGATGATTTTGTTTTGTTTTGTTTTTTATCTAGTTGAGCCTCAAGAAATAAGGTACGCTACGAGTTAAAGGAATCATTTTAGGACACCGAGGAAGGAAAATGTTATGAACATGAAAATAAATGTTAGGAATGTGGTTAATATGATAGATAATATGGAGGTAGAGAGATAGATAGACATATAGTTAGATAGATAGATGGGTAGATAGACAGATATATAGACAGACAGATAGACAAACAAACAGACAGACAGACAGACAGACGGACAGATAAACAAATAGAAAGATAAATGGATAGATATATAAATAGGAACAAAGATAGAAACATTGAAAGATATAGGTAGATCGATAGACAGATAATAATAGAGACAGATCGATAATAAAAGAGATAGATACAGAGAAAGATAGTGGACGGATGGATAGATAGATAAACAATTAGAGACAGAGATAAAGATAGATAATCAGATAGACAGATAGACGCAGAAGCAGCCCTTTCGTTCCACCCATACCCTGAATGTCACATAAACAAACTCCCTTCATATGCATCGCTAAGTATCTCTTTCATCGCCAGATATTCATATTCATAAACCTCCTAAAACCTTCCACAGTTGTTTCAAAATCCTAGAAAATCCGAAGCCAATATGATATATGTAAATCAGGCATTCCGGAAAGTATGCTTAAAGAAATGGAAATGGAGCCGAGTGGCGTCTAGATGAATATGCAGTTGCCTTATTTTAATGAAACTCAATCTTTGTTTCTTTGTCTTTCTCTCTCTCTCTCTCTCTCTCTCTCTCTCTCTCTCTCTCTCTCTCTCTCTCTCTCTCTCTCTCTCTCTCTCTCTCTCTCTATCTCTCTCTCTCTCTCTCCCTCCCTTCCTCTCTCTCTCTTTTCTTTTCCCTCTCCCTCATTCCTTCCTTGCTTTCTCTCCCATTCTCCCTTCCTCCTCCCTTGCCTCTTCCCTTATCCCTCTCCCTCCTTCACTCTCACCCTCCCTCTCTCTCTCCCGCCACTTCTCACCGGACTTAAGTACACGCATGAATGTGCAAGTACATGCATGAACCTTTCGAAGCGGGCGAGAGGAATGAGCATTAGCATAGGGACGCAATGCACATCGTTCGGGGAGAAAGACCTACATCAGCCAGGGCGTGGGTGTCCATGCCTGGTGTACGTGTGTAAAATTTCCTTTTGTAATTTATTCGAACAAGAACTTGGCGTCGAGAATGGGTTTTGTGGAAAGGATTTTATTTATGGGTTTTCTTTAACGAGTTTCAATGGTAATGTATGGTGTTTTATTATGGTAGGAGCGTTTATAAGCGCTGTAATGGTAATAATGGTTTATGACGATCTTAATGGTAATGTTGTTCTGCAGTGGTAGAAGTGGTTTATGGTGATTTTTAACAGCAATATTCGCTTACGGACGATATGTTTGTCATACATTTCTTTCTCTCAGTGCATTTAGACACGTGCATGCGTCTCCACACACACACACACACACACACACACACACACACACACACACACACACACACACACACACACACACACACACACACACACACACACACACACACACACTGAGCCAAACTCACAGAGACACACACACACATACCTGCATTACATACACGGGTCCTCCTCTGCTCCCATCCGCCCCCTATCTCCTTCCCCCATTTCTACCCCCGTCTTTTATTTAGCTAATAAAGCACTCATTATTTCCGTGCTGAGTACCGCGTGGGCGTGAAGAGAATATTTACCCGTGTTGATTTGTTTCCCAAAAAGGGCGTTGATATATATTCGTATGTATGTGTGGGTAGAATCTATTTCCTTTTCTTTTTCTTTTATTTTTCCTCTTTCTTCTTTTTATTCTTTTACCTCATGTTATCATTACTTTTATATTGCCATTATTGTTATTATTATTATTATTATTATTATTATTATTATTATTATTATTATTATTATCATGATCATTATTATCATTATTATCATCATTATCATTATTATCATCATTATCAATATCATCATTATCAATATTATCATCATTATCATTATTATCATCATTATCATCATTATCATTATTAACATTATCATTATTATCATTATTATAATTTTATCATTACTAACATGATCATTTATAACTTTATCATCATGATTATCATTATTACCCTTCTTCTTCTTCTTCTTCTTCTTCTTCTTTCTCTATTTTTCTTTAAGGTTAGAGAATTCGAGAGAGCCACGCGAGGGAACGAC
>NC_061820.1:940107-945107 GCF_019202785.1 Penaeus chinensis
TGTCTATCTTTCTGTTTGTCTGTCTGTGTGTATGTTTGTCTGTCTGTCTCCCTCTATCTAGCTTTATTTCTTTATCTATTGGTATTTTCTCATTCTATCTCCCCTTACATCTTATTCCTGTTTCCTATTTTCGTTCCTCTCTCTTTCCATCTCTCTTCCTCTACTTGTCTCTCCCTCTGTCCCTCTCTCTCCCCCTTCCTCCCTCTCTCTCTCTCCCTCCCCCTCTCTCTTCCTCACTCTCTCTCTCTCTCTCTCTCTCTCTCTCTCTCTCTCTCTCTCTCTCTCTCTCTCTCTCTCTCTCTCTCTCTCTCTCTCTCTCTCTCTCTCTCTCTCTCTCTCTCTCTCTCTCTCTCTCTCTCTCTCTCTCTCTCTCTCTCTCTCTTCCTCCATTCCTATCCCTCTCTTTCTCTTTCTATTCCTCTCCCTTTCCGTCCTCCCTCATCCCTTCCACCTCACCCAAACTCCGCCATTCGACATCCAAACAGCAAACAAACACACGAGAAAGAAACGGAAATATGGCGAAGGTGTTACCCCTCCACAGGCCTCTTCCACGCTCGTAATACCTGATTTATTGCGTAATACTTGCACAGTTAACGCTCCGAATGTTCTAGAACCCTCTTTAGGTCAATCCCCTAAATTCTGAGTCAGGTAGTATTAGAACTCAAGGTAAATCCGATTATTGTGGGCTCCTTTAGATAATTATAATAGTATCCCCTTATGTTGTACTGATTTTTATTTTACTGTCCGTTTTCTTTTCAGAAAACGGGGTGAGTGTAATCTGTCTCCGTTTATATGTTTGTTTGTAGATTGTGTTGTTTGTCTGTTTGTTTGTTTGTTTGTTTATGTGTTTGTGTGTGTGTGTGTGTGTGTGTGTGTGTCTGGGTGTGTATGTGTGTGTGTGTTTATGTGTGTCTGTGTGCGTGTGGTTGTATGTGTGTGTGAATGAATGAGTGTGTGTGTATGTATTTTTTTCCCCATCTTTCGATAATCCTCACCACGTATTCCTCAATACAAATGATATTACCGATAACAATGATAATTATCGACAAGAAATAAGAGACAATAATAATTATCATAAATATAAATCTAACATCGGCTAAAATAAAAATCGGAAAATGTAATTATCTCGCTGATGAAGACGGAGATGAAGATGATAATGAGGATAGTGATGGATAATGATAATCACCATGGCAATAATGATGATAATAATGATAATGAAGATAATTGTAATGATAACAATAATGATAATGATAATGATAATGATAATGACAATGATAATGATAATGATAATGATAATGATAATGATAATGATAATGACAATGATAATGATAATGATAATGATAATAATAATGGTAATATCAATGATAATGATAGTAACAATGATGATGAAAATAATAATAATAATAATAATAATAATAATAATAATAATGATAATGATAATGATAATAATGATAATGATGATGATAATAATAGTTCTGATAATGCTAATAATGCTGATGCATGATATGTATCTTTTGTTTAGGTTTATCCTTGTTATTGTTATTGCAAACAGCTCCTGGAATGTAATATCAGCATTTTTTTCATTTCTTTTCATTTTTTTTTTTTTTTGACGATTTATTCATTTCCATTTAAACCGGTCGGAGATATTGGTTTTACCGATATTCCCTTCTAGCATGCAAGTCAATTCCAACCGTAAACAAGTAACGCATAAGGGCTATTTTCTTTACCCCTACACGCGCCAGCAGGGAATATTGACCCTTATTCACACCGCTACCTTATATTGGCTCTTATTGACTCCACAAACCTCGCTGTACTCCCCCCCCCCCCCTTTATTGTCCTTGCCATATTACCGAATGGTTGTAATATCATTCAAATTTGGCCTCTAATGCATTAAAACAAAATAATGATAAGATAATGGAATTTTTAATCTACGGATATTTAACTCGACTCTCAGACGGAGTAAAAAGGTAAATAAGTAATGAATAATAATTGGAATAGGTAAATAAGTGATAAGTTAATTAATATATATTTGAATGTGCAAGTTAAGAGGCAGTTGGTTTATGTATGAAGTAGGTAAATAGATAAATAGATAATGAGGAGAATAGAAAAATAGATAGAAACATACGGATGCAGGGTGGTAGAGAAAATCAACGATTTGGGTAATTAAACAGAATAAACAAAATAAAATAAATAAATGAATAAATAAATAAATAAATAAATAATAAAAATAATGAAAATAAAAAAAGGGAAAGAAAAAGTTAGTAAGGGGGGGGGGGAGGGAGAATATGGGAGTAAGAGAAATGAGGGTAAGGGGCGAAAGGAAGAGGAAAAGGAGAGAGAAAGGAGTGACTAGAGAGGGGAGAGAAAGAGGGAGAAGTGAGAAAGGGAAAGGGGGAGAGGTAAAGGAAGGCAGGAATACAAGAGAATTAAGGGAAAGGAAAGAAGAGAGACAAGGAAGGAAAAAAAAAACAACAAGAAAAGTGAGGGGAAAGTTAGAGAGAAAAGACAAGGAGGGAGAGACACGAAGAAGAGGAGAGATAAGGGAGAGGAAAAGATTAAAAAAAAAGAAAAAAAAAAAGACGTAAGAGGGGGAAGATAAAGATAAAAAAAAAAAAAAAAAAAAGCTGGAGAAAAGGCGGCACGAAGACATTACCTTCACCCTATCCGTACCCAGTGACCCTCGGCACAGGTAAACACACCGACGAAAACACTGCTACTTTTCGCGTCACAAACAAAGGGTAAATTTGCTTCAAACTTTTTCTATATAAAAAAGAAAGAAAGAAAAAGTCATATTGTCTCGTGATCTTTTTAAAATATTGTTAAGGATAATGATAGAGATCCCTTTTTCTCGAACATAAATATCAATCACCTTAAATATAAGAGCGACTTCTGTTGCTGCAACTGCTACTGATAATAATAGTAATGGTGATAATAATAGTAATAATGATGACAATAATGGTAATAAAAAGCAATAGCAACGATAGAAACAAAAACAACAAAAAATGAAACATCATTAACAGTAACAATAATAATGATGATAATAATATTGATGATATTAATACGGTTAATGACAATATAATGATAAAAGTAATACTGAAATTGATATCAGAGGTTATTTATATAATAATGATAATAACAATACAAACAATAATATAAATAATGTTAACCATAAAGATGTTAAACACCGAAAATATTTTGCAGCTATTTTCGTAACGCAAATGACTTTTATACGAAGCCGAAAATTCGACAAATTTACATAACATTTCAGGACAAACTTTGTTCAGCTGTTTTTGTGAAAATTAAACATATTATTATTATCATCATTATCTTTTTTTTAAAGGTTGGGGATAAAGTTAAAACTGACAACAACTGTGTTTTCAGGACGTTTAGATATTCAAAAAGGGTCTCATATTGTTATATATCATTTTTTTCTTTAATAATGTCATTTGCATATCGTATTCAGGTTCAGGTTTATCCCCTTTCATTCCTCTCTAGAATATAATATGTCAATCAAATGTCATTATCAGCCCTTTGTCTTTGATTTTATGTACTCTGCAACTGAAAATGAAAATTCTAGTGAACTGATAGATAATCTGTATTATATGCTGAAGTTTCCAGTCCAGACAAGTTAATAAAAATGTATTATTTTAATCCCGATCTCGAATATTACTTTACTTAAACAAACTAGAATCTTAAAAAAGTCTATTATTTATTACTGAAGTTGTCACTGATGCTTTGTGCTAATACTCACAAGAACTAAACTTTCACCTATACTTAAATAACTCGATCATTAAGATAATAATGAAAGACAAGATAAATGTAACTGAGCAATAACTGTATTAGTATTAATAATGAGAATCATAATTATGTCCCATGAGATAAAAATGAAGGTGAAGTTGACGATGACGATGACGAAGACGATGATGATGATGATGATGATGATGATGATGATGATGATGATGATGATGATGATGATGATGATGATGATGGTGATGGTGATGGTGATGGTGATGGTGATGGTGATGGTGATGGTGATGGTGATGGTGATGGTGATGGTGATGATGAGAAAGGTGATAATGATAATACTAATAAAGATAATAGTAACAGTAGCAATACTAATGACAATGACCCTAGGTATGGTAACAAAACGGCAATAGTAATACTAATGACGATAAAAAAGGTAACAGTAGTAAGGTAGTAATAAGTAGCATGGTGATGATAACTAAATTTTACTGCTACTATTACTACTATTATTGATAACAATAATAACGATAATAATAACAGTAGTCATAATGCTATTAATGATAATAATGATAATGATAATAATAAGAACAACAACAATGGAAAAAAAAATATAGCAATAATACAAAAAATACTGATAATGATAATAACAATAATAGTAATAATCATAATCATATTAATGATTGTGATAGTATAATAATGATAAAGTAGTGATAATAATAATAACAATAATGATAACAATAACGTTATTTCTAATAATAAGAACAATAATAATGATGATGATACTAATAATAAAATAATGATAACGTGATCGAGTGTTACCCCTGTGCCCAAGTACACAACACAGCCTTCACCTAGTGACTAAAGGCCCATTTCAACTATACCAACTTTTTCTAAGGTTTTTGAAACGTTTGCTGGTCAAACGTCTTTCTGTATATTTGAGGCCGTTACTTCCAGAAACACTCGGTTTGGTTTTAGAAACCGACTCGGCTACAATAATGCATTGCTTGTGTTGGTGCTTGGAATGCAGTCTGCTTTAGATGAGGGTCATGAGTCAAGGCTTGTCTTTCCGGATTTTACTGCAGCTTTTGACACTGTTAATCAAAAGGGTTTGATTTCTAAGTCGCAGTCTGTTGGTGTTGGGGGGAAAGCTCTATGGCCCTCAATTCAGTGGCATTTGATGCCAGTCGATCGTCTACTGCCTGTTTTCTGAATGCTTTTTCACTGCTACTTGTAGGCTTTGGACTAAATTGCCTTCA
>NC_061820.1:947607-950107 GCF_019202785.1 Penaeus chinensis
ATAAGCCAGCATATACACGAACAGCCAACCCTGATAGATAACCAGCCATGAAAAATAAGAAAAAGACAGAGTATTATAAAGAAAACCCTAAATGCAAAATAAAATGAAAATAAAAACAGAAATTCAGTCAATCAAAAATCCCACTTGCTTTTATAAATATAAAAAAATCAAACTAGAATCATACCTTTTGAATAAATATCTATCACGCTCGCACACTTCGCCTTTTCTCTCTCATATCTATCGTCAACCAATGCATATACATTTTACCATTTTCTTTTTTAAAGTCTGTTGGAAAATGAAGAACACATTATCAAGGTATCAAGGTCGAGTGTACAGCGTTCATCTCCTGTGCTTATCTGGGTCAACCGGATGCTGTGAAGATGCTGTAAGGAGGTGAATCTCGCGCGTCTAATTGTAAATTGTCATCTGTTGTAATATGCTGGACGAATAGGTTTATACATTCATATTTTATCGCCTTTTATTTGAAAGTTTGTAAACTGTTTGTAAAGTAATAATCATCAGTTGTTAGAAATAGCCTGTAATGTGATACGAAACCTATTTATTTTATTTCATTCTAACTATTTTCTACTTATTCATTATTATTTTTTTTGAGAAATGAAGAAAAATAATACATCCTTTTCTTATTGATAACGTCTATCCACGGCAGCTTAACGAGCCAATAGCCTAGTTTACGTAACAACCAATTACCTCACAACCATTAATACAACACGCCACAACATCCATAACAAATCACAGGATACATTAATCAAAACACAAAACAGAATGCAAAGGCATTACGGTAACAAATACGTTACAGATCAGTGAAGAAAGAAAAATGCACAAAGAAACTAGAGAGAGAATATAAGAATTCCCATTAGGCGGGGAGGAGGAGGTCGAGTTGCCGGATGTCGGCGGCGGTGATGACATGATGCAGCTGGCCGTGGCATTTCGCGTTGGCTGTTAGCATTACCACTGTTATTATCATTATCATTATTATTATTATCATTATCATTATCATTATCATTATCATTATCATTATTATTATTATCATTATCATTACCTATCATTATTATAATTATTATTGTTGTTGTTATTATTATATTTATTATCATTATTATTATTATTATTATTATCATTATGATTACTATTATTATTACTATTATAAATATTATTATTATTATTATTATTATTATTATTATTATTGTTGTTGTTATTATTATATTTATTATCATTATTATTATTATTATTATTATTATTATTATTATTACTATTATTATTAATATTATAAATATTATTATTATTATTATTATTATTATTATTATTATTATTATTATTATTATTTTTATTATTATTATTATAGCACTGTCATTGTTTTTCTTTTTAATGTCACCATCAATAATTAATCAGCGGTATTTTGTGTTCACAGTATTACTAATATCACTGAGGGCGGGAGGGCGTGAGGGCGTGAGGGCGGTGGGGCGTGAGGGCGTGAGGGCGTGAGGGCGGTGGGGCGTGAGGGCGTGAGGGCGTGAGGGCGGGGGGGCGTGAGGGCGGGAGGGCGTGAGGGCGGGAGGGCGTGAGGGCGTGAGGGCGTGAGGGCGGGAGGGCGGAGGGGCGTGAGGGCGTAAGGGCGTGAGGGCGTGAGGGCGGGGGGGCGTGAGGGCGGGAGGGCGTGAGGGCGGGAGGGCGTGAGGGCGTGAGGGCGTGAGGGCGGGGGGGCGTGAGGGCGGGAGGGCGTGAGGGCGTGAGGGCGTGAGGGCGGGGGAACGTGAGGGCGGGGGGGCGTGAGGGCGTGAGGGCGTGAAGGCGGGAGGGGCGTGAGGGCGGGGGGGCGTGAGGGCTTGAGGGCGGGGTGAGGGGGGAGGGTGGGAGGGGGGGGGGGGGGGGGAGGGCGAGAAACCTGTTGCGTCTCAGTCTCGGCGAAACCTCGGGAATATTTTCCTTTTTTTTTTTCATGGTTTTCTCTTTTCTTTTCTTTTCCCTTTTTTTGTATTTTGTGACTTTTTTTTTGTTATGATATTTATTTTATTTTTATTTATTTATTTATTTATTTATTTATTTATTGTAGCTCGTTGATTTTTTCCCGTTTTCTTCTTGATTATCATTCACTTTACTTCTATTTCCGCTTTCTTTCTTTTCCTCTTTCTCCTATTCCACCTTTCCTTCCTTCTCCACTCCTTCATCTTCTTATTATTGCTTTTTTATCCCCTCTTTTATCATCCGCTTTTCTTTGCCATCATTACGTATTTTCTTTTCGTATTTTCTTCTTCATTGGCCACTTTTATATTTCTCTCTATCTACTTTTCGTTCATTTTGTTTATTTGCTTGTCTTTTGTTTATTGTTTGTTTGTATTTTTGTTTGATTATTTCTTTGTTTATCTGTATGTTTGTTTCTCTGCTTGTCTGTTTGATTGTATTTTTTCTTATTATGTTTAAAATTTAGAAGAAAAAATATGTATCATAATAATAATAACGATAACAATAACAAAAACAACAACAA
>NC_061820.1:955107-957607 GCF_019202785.1 Penaeus chinensis
TATATATAATATATATATATAATATATATATATATATATGTATATATACATATGTATATATATATATATATATATATATATATATATATATATGTGTGTGTGTGTGTGTATATATATACACACATACACACATATATGTGTGTATGTGAATTTATATATATATATATATATATATATATATATGTAAACAAGCACAAACCTGTACATGTATACTCTACAAGCATACAATTATCTTTCCACCTGTGTCACCTGAATCCAGCCCCTTCATCCCCCCCCCCCTCTCCCCCAGCCAGCCTGCACCCCCGATTGCAGGTCACGCAGACAGACCCACAAGAACCATATTGCAACATCTTTCCACGAGATTGATTCTCATCCTCGCCTCGGCTTCCCTCGAGCTGCCGTATATCGCATTATGCAAATTTCTCTGCCAACATGCCATGCGCCCGGAGCCTCTCGCATGGTCGTGTGTGCGTTGCTGTTATGTTGGCAGATGCGTTGGTTTTGCGGTATGGTGTTGGGTTAGGGTTTATAGTTGTTTCTTTCTATATGTTCTATGTTCTTTTTTTCTTTTCCTTGTTATATGTAAATGGTAACGTAACCCAGACTCATTTCTTATAATCATGCTTTTATATATCGTTAATTTGCCGTTATCATTATCTATGTAAAGTATATGAAATGGTGACAGTAATAACAACGACAACAAAACAACAATAACAATAATACTAAAAATAATAATGGATACTATTTTAGAAGGTTATTACTCTCGAAAAAAAATGCAAAATGGGCCTTCTTACATATAATGTGTTTTTCTTCCCCATCACTATCAACTCACTTGCTGCACCGCCGTTTCCCCAGAAGCGAGAGGCGTTATTGCTGCACTAAAAGCCAAGACCCTTTGCTGCGGCGTTTCATCGTGCTATTGGCTTTGCCCGGGAGATACGCTTTTGTTGTTGTATTGGAAGAAGACAATGATATATTTCTTTCGGTGCTGCGCCGGAGAACTGAGCTCGCTGGTAGTGATATGCTTTTGTGTTTTGTTTTTCGAGTGAGCAGGGGTTCCTGGGTTGATTAATTGTATGACCTTCCCAAAAAAAATCCCTAGTAGACATTTATAAAGCTGAAATTCGTGTATAGAAGTAAGATAAAAATGAATATTGATAAGAAAACCCAGTGTTGTTGAAAAGCACGCAAGAGCAAGACACTAAAGGAAGCCACAAAGCCACTCTAAGTCCCCCAAAACACGAAGCCCACACACCTGTCAAGCACGCAACTCAATCCGTCAACGGAGGAACAGTACTCGACGGGCATCCTACTGCGTGTATTCGTCTTCATCACCACGTCTGAGAAACACACCTTTTGGGGGACGAGATCAGGACGTCGACCGCGTCTCAGAACAGGACGTCCCTCTTTCACTCCCGCTTAAAATTGACATATAATTTTCCATTTCTTTTTCCTTTGTGTAGATCTTCATCCGAGAAAAAATATATTTTCCTTTTTGCTGCAGCTTCAGTATCTCCTGTCTCCACTGAAGGGAGACAGGAGATTCGGGTCTCGGGGAAGCTATCGTACAGACTAGGAAAATTAACTCTGGGTGGCTCCATTCACCGCCTGAAGATGAGCTAAGATCACCTCATGGAAACTGCATTCAGAATCTTTCACAGAGTCCGGGAGAGACGTCAGGAAAGTGGAGAAAGTTGTGTCGAAATCCCCAACTTCTGAACCAGCGACATCCAGCGATGAGCAAATATAATCGTACATCTCAGTTACATTACTTTCTTGAAGGGATGGAATATGCCTGACTATAGCGCTCTTATTATAACATTTTATCATTTACTATATCTTCATATCTTGATATCTCTGACTCATAACCAAACCTTAAGTGAGAGAAGAAAAGGCGAACATGAAATTGGCTTTTATCTTCCCCAACCCTTTCCTGACGCCACGAAAACAAATGACTCTCAAACGATCTCTCGAGCGACTCCCATGCTAGAAAATGTACTACTGATGTTTTTTTCATGTTCCCTTTTCATTTTTTTCTTTTTTTACTACGCTATTAAGTCGAGTCATGTTCACGCTACTTTCTCCTTATGATAAAAGTGCAAGCCATCACACGGTCAATTTACGGTGTGAAGGAACAAGTGTTTGGTCTACTTGGAAATTACCGTTCGTGCTTTTTTTGTGGGAGAAGGTACTTTGCTCTCTGGTTTTATTACTGATACTTTCTCATTTGTTTATTCTTCATTTTTTGTTATTCTCTGTATCTGTGTCTGTCTGTTTGTCTGTCTCTGCCTCTCTCTCTCTCTCTCTCTCTCTCTCTCTCTCTCTCTCTCTCTCTCTCTCTCTCTCTCTCTCTCTTCTCTCTCTCTCTCTCTCTCTCTCTCTCTCTCTCTCTCTCTCTCTCTCTCCTTCTCCCTCCTCTCTCTCTCCCTCCTTCTCTCTCTCTCTCCTTCCTTCTCTCCCTCCCTCCTTCCTTCTCTCCCTCCCTCCCTCCCTCCTCTCC
>NC_061820.1:965107-972607 GCF_019202785.1 Penaeus chinensis
GTTTGGTTGGCATCCCCGCACGATCTTGTAAATTTGGTTTAAATCGCTTTTGATTTTTTTTTTTTTTTTTTAGAAAAGTTATATCACCCTGAAATAATTACGTTTATTTTTCTTCGGATATGGGAAATGATTTCTCTCTCCACCATAAGAAATAACTACCACAATACCACACACCACTCTAACAAACACAGCACCCAACCAAAATCTACCACAAAACAAAAACAACAACAACAAAACAGCCATCCATCCATATCTTCCAAACTTACCCTCGAGAAAAAAACATCAATAAACAATATAGGTTTTAAGAAGCCGTGTTCTCATTTCCGGTTCATCCTCGGGGCACGAAAACGGATAAACGACCCGGACAAGAGCCTTTTCTGCAAAGAGGGATTTTCTTCTCCTGAAACGGGGAAAAAATATTTTTTGGAGGCGGATTCCCGCGTTTAGAATTTTAAATTTTCCCGTTTTTTTTATGTTTTATGAGTTTTTTGTTTGCGCATGATCATGTCTGTTTGTAGAAACGCGCGCCAAGTTTAAACTAGGATTGTGTACTAAACTAAACCCTACACACACACAACACACACACACACAAACACCCACACACACAACACCCACACCCGGGCACACAACACACACACACACACACCACACACAAACACACACCACACACACACACAACACACACACCACACAAAACACACAACCACACAAACACACACACACACCCCACACACAACACACACACAAACACACAAACACAACACACACACACAACACAAAACCACACACACACACACACAACACACCCATAACGTGCCTAATATGTTTAAAGATCTATAAAACTCCCCATTGCAAACTGTGATTCGAAAATTCAAAAACAGAATTTCCGCAAGAAAATAATAAATAAATAAAGATGAGAAAAAACGAGGAGGAAGAAGCAGAAGGGAAGAAAAAACGGGAACGGGGGGGTGGGTGTGAATAATTTCCCGGTGGGGTAATTTCAGCAAATTACTCGAAATCAAAAAACCATTAAATCTGCGGAAAAGAGAGGAGGAAGGGAAAAAAGGTGAGAGAGAGGAAGGAGGGGAGGGGAGAGGGAGAGGGGGAGGGAGGGGAGAGAGAGAGGGGAGAGGGAGAGGGGAGAGACAGAGGGGAGGAGAGGGGAGGGGAAGGAAAGGGGAGGGGGGGAGAGGAAGGGGAGAGAGAGGGGGAGGGGAGAGAGAGAGAAGGGGGAGCGAGAAGAGAGGGGAAAAGAGAGAGAGACAGAGAGCGAGAGAGAGGGCAGGCGAGAGAGGAGATAGGAAGAGAAGAGAGAGAGTGAAGGGGAGCGAGAGAAAGAGGAAGGGGAGAGAGAGGGAAAGGGGAGAGAGGGGCGGGGGAGAGAGAGAGAGAGAGAAGGGGAGAGAGATAGAGAGAAGAGAGAAGGGGGGAAAGAGAGGAAGAGAGAAGATAGAGAGAGAGAGAGGGGAGTGAAGAGCGGAGAAAGGGAAGGAGAGGGGGGAGGAAAGAGAGAAGAGCGAGAGAGAGAGAGAGAAGGGGAGGGGGGAGAGGAGAGAGAGAGAGAGAGGGGGGAGAGGGGAAAAGAAAAAGAGAGAGGGGGAAGGGGAAAAGAGAAGGAGAGGGGAGGAAGAGAGAAAGGGGAGAGAGAGGAGAGAGAAGGGGAGAGAGAGAGGGGAGGGGAGAAAAGAGAGGGAGAGGGGGGGGGGGGGGAGGGGGAGAGAGAGGGAGAGAGAGGAGGAGAGAGAGAGAGAGAGGGAGAGGGAGAAGAGAGAGAGAGGGGGAAGGAGGGGAGAGGGGAGAGAGGGTGGGGGGAGAGGGGAGAGAGGGGAGAGAGGGGGAGTGAAGGGGAGAGAGAAAAGATGGGAGTAGAGAGAGAGGGGAGAGAGAGAGAGAGAGGGGGGAGGGGGGAGGAGAGAGGTTTTGGAAAGAGAGAGGGGGGGGGGAAAAAAAAAGAGAAGAGAGATTTTTGAGGGGGGATAAAAAAAAAAAGAGGGGGGAGGAGAGAGAGGGGAGAAAAGAGGAGAGAGAGAGAAAAGGGGTGAGTCCCGGGGGGAGAGAAAAGAAAAGAGGGAAAAGAGGGGAGAGAGAGAGAGAGAGGGGGGAGAGAGAGAGGGGAGAGAGAAGAGAGAAGAGTGGGGGTCAGAGAGAAGAGAGAGAGAAGAGAAGGGGAGAGAGAGAAGAGAGAGAGAGAAAAGAGAGAAGAATAGCATTAACCTAAATCAGTGAGATATCCATTGATCAAGTGACAATTCCCCTAAAGAACCTTAAAAGAAACCAACAGCCAATTAAACCAAGTAATAAACCAAGTCCCATAATTTCTAAAACAAGACCTAACATGTCGCAAAGGCCACGCCCCCTGTCTATAACAACAGCTGATTTGATCGCATAAAATATTTATTTAGGTTACCATTTTCCTACATTAGATATTCCTGAATCCTAATCCCAATTGCATTTTCCATCAAGGGGAATGTTGCGAAAAAGAGACAGAGAAATGACGGACGAACAGAGCAGTACCTGAGGAACGCTTTTTGCCTAAAACGTTGTTTCGTGCCCAAAGTAAATGTATTTCTATCGTTATGTGGGTCGTGATGCTGTCCGTTGAGCGACTGGGAGTTAGGGGGTATTGTAAAAGCCAAAAAGGGACAGGCCAACCTGCAAATTTCACGCATATGCGAACGTCCCCCACATAAGAACATGCAAACACACACAAACGCCACACCCTTGTTTACACAGGGCCATGCTCACATACACAATTACACACACACACACACCACATCACCCACACAGGCCCACACACACCCCACCACACACACACACACCCACACACACCTCCAGGGCACACACAAAAACATACAGAAGAGGGGGAAGATGAGGGGAGGAGAAAAAGAGGGGAGAGAAAAGAGAGGAAAAGGGGAGAGAGAGGGGAGGGGGATAGAGGGGAGAGAGAGAGGGGGGAGGGGAAAAAGGGGAGAGAGAGAGGGAAAGGACAAATACACAGCCCGACTTTACGATAAAACAAGAAACAGAGAGGAGGGGGGTTTTGGAGCGAGAATAGATAGAAGAGGGGAGGGGGAGAGAGAGAAAGAAAGGGGAAGAGAGAGAGAGAGAGGAGGAAAAGAGGGGAAAGGGGAAAGGAGAGAGAGAGAGAGAGAGAAGAAAAGGGGAGAGAGGGGGAAGGAGAGAGAGAGAGAAGAGAGATAGATGATAGATAGATAGATAAAAGAGAGAGAGGAGAGAGGAGAGAGGGGAGAGAGAGAAGGACAAAGACACAGACAACACAGAAAACAGAGAGACAGAGAGGGAGGGAGGTTGGAAGCGGAGATAGATGATAGATAGAGAGAGAGAGAGAGGAGAGGAGAAAAGAGAGAAGAGAGAGAGAGAGGAGAGAGAAGAGAGGAGGGAAAAGAGAGGGGATAGAGAGATAGAGAGAGGAGATAGAGAGAAAGGGGAAATAATAATAGATAGATTTTTTAAAATAGAGAGAGAGAAAAGAAAAGAAGAGAGGAGGAGGGGAGAGAGGATAAAAGATGGGGCAGTTAGAAGGGACGGGAAAGAGAGGGTAGAGAGAGGAAAGGAAGGGGAGAGAGTGGGGAGGAGGAAGAGAAAGAAGATAAAAAAGAGAAAGAAAGAGGAAAAGGAAAAAAAAGGGAGGGTTTTTTAGTCTAGCTCCGTTCATCCATGACAAGATAACTTCCCCACATGTTTTATCATATTGATAACAGGTTTCAAGCAAGCACACCACTATAAAGGGTACTCTTCTCTTCTCTATCATCTAGGTCTCTCACTCTCTCTCTCTTTTTTTTCTTTTTCTCTCACTTCTCTCTCTTTAAATCACTCCCTCTCTCTCTCTCTCTCTCTTCTCTATCTCTCTCTCTCTCCTCTCTCGTTTCCCAAAACCTCCCTCCGCTCTGTCTTTTCTGTTTTCTTTGTCTCTCTCTCATTTACCTCTTTTATCCTTCTTTTCCCTCCTCCCCCTCCTTTTCCTCCCTCCCCTTTTCCTTCACCCTCCCGCCCTCCCTCCCTCCCTCCCTCTCATCCCCTCCTTAAATTCCCACTTCGGGGAATACTTCACGGCGTCCACAAACAGCAAGTCCTTCACCGTCCTTCTGGGTGTTTGTGTCGCCCTTCGCCTCTGTCTATTAGTCCCCTCTTCAGGAACGTTTTTTTTATTTTTTTATTAGATTTTTATTTCGTTTTTTTTTTAGTTTTCTTTCTTTCTCTCGTTCTTTCTTTCTCTGTCCACTTCTTTGATTTACGTTTTCTAATTTGCTCTAGTGATGTTTTGTTTTTTTTGTGTGTGTGTGTGCTTTGCTCTGTATTTCTTTTTCTTTCTTTTTCTTTTTCTTTCGTATTGGTTATTCCTTTCATTTAGTCTCTCGCCTCATGATTTGTTGGTTGGTTGCTCTCTCTCCCTCTCTTTCTCTGTCTCTATCTCTGTGTCTCTCTCTTTCTGTCTCTATCTCTGTGTCTGTCTCTGTCTGTCTCTGTCTCTGCCTCTGTCTCTGTTTCTCTCTCCTCTTATCTCCTGTCTTATCTCTGTCTCTGTTTTCTCTCCTTTCTCGGGTTTTATCTCTGTCCTCTCTTTTCTTTTCTCTCTCTATCTCTGTGTTCTGTTCTGTCTCGTCTCGGGCTCAGTTTTTTTCTGTCTCTCTCTCTCTCTCTTCTTTACTCTCTCTCTTTTACTCACTCTCTCCACTCACTCACTCTCTCTCCTCTCTTCTCTCCTCTTCTCTCTCTCTCTCCCTCCTCTCTCTCTCTCTCACTCACCACTAACTCACTCACATCTTTCTTTCTCTCATCTCTCTCTCTTCTCTCTCTCTTCTCCTCTCTCTCTTCTCTCTCTCTCTCTCTTCTCTCTCTCTCTCTCTCTTCTCTCTCTCCCACTCTCTGTTTTTAGCAGCAGGGTTTGATTTCCCTTTTTTACAGTATATTTACTATCTTTTGAGTTCGGTTCGCACGGTATATTCCCACCTTCCCAATTCCCTTTACATTCTCCATGCATAAATGTGCGTTAGTCTTTCCCCCACGGCGGGAAATTTTTCAGGCTACAAGAATTTTTGGGAAACAGTAAATATACATGTCTGCTGCCTTCATATACATTTATGAAAATAAATAAGCAAATATTGGGTTATCGGAACCTTTCATCGATTATTTATATATTTTGTTTAATTGATTACTATAATGCAACTGCAGTTAACCCATTGCCGCCGGGGAGAATGAATAAAAAATGAAGAAAATCAGGTAAGGCTCTACCATACCTGATTTCACCTTTCCGACTTGTCGGGGGAAAAAGTATTTTTTACTTGGGGCATGAATATTTGATGGTGTTGTTTTTTTTTAAACATTGTTACTTTAATGTTATAAACAAAGTAATAGCAAAATAAGAACGTAAAATTTTTCGAAAACTAAAAAAAAAGGGTGAACGACCCGAGACAGGCGGGGCCCGGGCCTTGTTTTCTATGGTGATTTTGTACAAGTGTACTATCTGAAAAACAATTAAACAAGTAAACCACATTTTTTTCCGTCGCGGAAGGGGTTTTTATTAAAGATATAAGGTTTCCCAAACAGTAAAAATCCATTTTTCAAATATTTCCGTACAGCTTTAAATCATGACACATCCTGGTATTTTTGCTATCATTATTTGAATCTAATGATTGATTATCGAATTACATTTTGTCGATATAAAGCAAAATGCTCAGTGGTTATTACTTACTTGCTACCAGAAAGGGTACAATTTTTCCCGGTTTTTAACAAAAGGACATCTCCCCGTTTCAGACCCTCCGCAGTTTAAACTCTAGCTCCTCCTTCCTTTAAGATACTTTTAATTTCCGTTTGGGTGAATCACTTCCCTACAGCTTTGGTTAGATTTTAATACATCCACTCCCCTCTCTCTCGCTCCCTTTCATCTCTCTCTCATTGCCTCTCCCGTTTCCTATCTTTAGCCCAGTCATTCACTCTTCCTTCTCTCTCTCTCTCTCTCTTCTCTCTCTCTCTCTTTATCTCTCTCTCTCTTCTCTCTTCTCTCTGTTTCTCTCTCTCTCTCTCTTCTCTCTCTCTGGTCTCTCCTTCTCTCTCTCTCTCTGTCTGTTCTCTCTCCTCTCTTCTCTCCACTCTCTCTCTCTCTCTCTCTCTCTTCTTTTCTTTCTTTCTCTTCCTCTCCCTCTCCCCTCTTTTTTTACTCTTCTTTTCTGACTCTCTCTCTTTCCCCCCCACTCTCTCTCTCTTCCTCTCTCTCCTCTCTCTCTCCTCTCTCTATCTATCATCTTTTTCTCTTTTCTCTCTCTCTTTCTCACCTCTCTCTCTCTCTCTCTCTCTCTCCTCTCTCTCTCTCTCCTCCTCTCTCTCCCTCACCACACAACTCTCTCTCTCTTCTTCCCTCTCTCTCTCTTTCTTTCTCTTTATCTCCCTTTTCCCTTCTCTTACTCTTTCTTTGAACTATCTCTTCTCTCTCTCTCTCTCTCTCTTTCTTCTCTCTTCTCTCTCTCTCTCTCTTCTCTCTTCTCTCTCTTCTCTCTCTCTCTCTCTCTCTCACTCTCCCTTCTCTTCTCGTCTAAATTTTTTCTCTCCACCGATACTCTCTCTGTCTCTCTATCTTCCGCACCATCTCCCTACCCTACTGCGTCTACCTCTCTCTCTGATATTAATGAAATCTTGTTTACATTACAGACTCAATTCTCGCCGATGGAAGACAGTATCTAAGCTTCTGTCTAAACACACAAAACACATCATTAAATCATATCTGAAAAGGGTATCATTTTCAATCAGTACGTTCAGATAACTAACATAATCTAACATTAATTAAGATATTTCATCTTCCTTTTTATGTCATTACTGTAATTATTCAGAAACTGAAAATTGCTCACTTGAATTAAACATCTTAGAAATAATTCAGATAGTTGTTATATACTATTCGTTTTCACCCATTGTGTAAATTTTCTGTTTAGAGTTAGGATTCCTCTGATGCAAATTGCTTTCTTGGAAATAAGTGTGTAAACACAGTGTCCCTAACAAGTACGTAATTCTCTGATACACTTTACTATCATCACTTTTAGATATATATTTTTTCTCGTTCTTGTTCTTCGTTTAGGAAAATTATCTTCAATTATATCATTACTCTTTTTTCCTCTCTTTTCCTTTCTTATAGACAAAACATTATTCTTATATATTTTCACTTCTTATTTACAAGAAAAGATAACATTCAGTCTTCCACATACCAAGTAAAAAAAATATATAATAAAAAAAAAATAATAAAAAAAAATAAAAAAAATAAAAAAAACACCACGCTCGAGAATGAACGAACGAAGCAGTGAGAAGCGAAGCAGGTTCGAACACGGTATCGCTTCGCTGTTCGAAATCGCCAGAGAGTGTTTTCCTCTTCCGCCAGATCAGCTTCTCTCCGGCAAATGGCGCTCGAGGTGGACTGGGGGATAGGCTGAGGTGGATGGGGTCGGGACTTGGGAGAACTGGCGAGTTTGTTTCTTGAGTTTTCTTATGTCCTTG
>NC_061820.1:977607-980107 GCF_019202785.1 Penaeus chinensis
GGGGGAAAGAGAGGGGGGGGAGGGGGGGGAATTAGGGGAGGAGAGGGAGGAGAGAGAGCGGGTAGGGGGGAAGGGGGAGAGAGAGAGAAGGAGGAAGGGGGGAGGGAGGGGAGAGAGAAAAAGAGAGGGAGATGGAAAGGGAGGGGAAAGGAGGGGGAGGGAGGGGAAAGGGGAGGGGAAAAAAAGGGGGAGAGAGGGGGGAAAGGGGAGGAGAGAGAGGGGGGAGGGGGGGAGAAAGGGAGGAGAAAAGAGGGGGAAAAGGAGGAGAGGGAGGGAAAGGGGAGGGGGGAAAGAGAAAAAAAGGAGGGGGGGAGAAGAGGAGGAAGAGAGAGAAAAAGAACGGGGGAGGGAGTGGGGGAGGAAAAAGGGGAGAGAGGAGAGATGAGAAAACATGTTCATCTTACCTTACCATTTCTGTATCGCTTTATCCTTTCCTTTAAATTTAAACAAATGAAACAATAAATTTCTACACACATAACACACACATATGTGTATATGTATGTATTATATACTTTATATATATAAAAATAAAAAAAAACAAAAACCCAAAAAAACCTTTCCCCCCCCCCAAATTCTAACCCCCAAAAAAAAAAAAACCCCCCAAAACTTTCCCCCAAAAAAAAAAAAAAAACTCCCCCCCCCCCCATCCCTAAACAACCCTTTGCCCCTAAACAAAACCACATTCCCCTCCCCCCGATCGGCCCGAGATCCCCCAAGGCTCACTCATCGAACAAAATCCCCCATCCTCCCCGGATTCTCGAGACCCGTGTTTTAAGAGGCCCCTTTGGGGAAACAGACAACGATGGGATTAGTTCGGGCAAGGGAAAACGGGAGAGGAGGAGGGGGGGAGGGAGAAAGGGAGGGAGGGAGGGGTTTAAGGGGGGGGGAAGGGGGGGGAAGGGAGGGGGGGAAAGAGAGATGGGGGGGAAAGGAAGGGGGAAAAGGGAAGGGGGAAAAGGAGGGAAGGAGGGAGAGAGATGAAGGGGGGAGGGAAGGAAGGGAGGGAGAGAGATGGGGGCCCCGGGAAAGGGGGAGAGAAAAGGGGAGAAGGGGGAGGGAAAATGAAAAAAAAATGAGGGGGGAAAAAGAGAGGAGTAAGAGAGGGAAGAGGAAGGAGGACGACAAAAAAATAGTTTGGGTAAACAACAGGGAAAAAAATGGGAAAAGAAAGGAGAGAGATGGGGGGAAAAGGGAAGGAAGAGGAAATGGGGGGGGAAGGGAAATTAAAAAAAAATGAGGGAGGAGGAGAGATAGTGAAAAGAAAAAGGGGGGAAAGGGGAAAAAACAAAACAGGAGATTAGTTCATGTAACAACACGGAAAACAGGAGAGGAAGGAGGGAAAGGGCGAAAAAAAAGAGGGGGGGGGGGGTTTTTTAAATTTTTTTTTTTTTTAGGGGGGGGGGGGGGGGGGGGAAAGGGAGGATTTGAAAGAAGGGTGTAAAGAGGGAAAAGAAAAAGGGGAAGGGAAAATAGGGGGAGAAAACAAAGACAGAAAAAAAAAAGAAGAAATACAAAAAGGGGGAAAAATTTAAATACATAAAATATTCCAACATCGGGAAAACAAAAAAACAAAAAAAAAACTACAAAAACAACTTAGGACATAAGTACAAGCTTAATTTGCATACTAGCATCCCATACGTCTGTTGCTGTAACTTGTTTGACATTCACCAAGAGCTTTCGAACTTTCCTCAAACACTCTGTAAATATCAACTTTTTTTTTTTTTTTTTTTTTTTTTTTTTTTTTTTTTTTTTTTTTTGGGAATAGACTGTTTCTTTTTATAGTGATCATCAATAATTTTATTATCATTAATACCATCAACAGTCTAATCATCATCCCAGTGATAATGATGATGATGTAAAAATATATTTAAAAGTATTGTAATGAATGGGTAACAATATAATAATATAATTATAATACAAAAAATAATAATAATAATAATATAATTTAAAAATAACAATACTAATAATTAAATAAAATAATAATATAATAATAGTAATAATAATAATAATAAAATAATAAGGATAATAAAAAAAAACAATAATGAATAAAAATAATAATATAACTAATGAAAATTATTTAATAAATACAATAAAAAAATCATCATAATAACGTATTCTCCAACCCATAACCAGTAAAAAAAACAGCAACAACAATAACAAAAAACAACACCCAAAGACAAGAACACAAATGATAAAGAGTGCAACAGGAACAGTAATAATATAAAACGGTATTTTCAAGCGGTAAACTGCTTTTCCCCCCGCAAAAAACCAATATAATCACCGTTTCCCCCCCCGTTTTTTTGACCTCATAAAACCTAGCCGTAAAGTTTCATTCCACCGCGATGGCTCCCGAGGCCCCCCTTGGTGTCGGAGCTCTCTCTCCCCTCTTTCTATCTCTCTCCCCTCTGCAAATTCCCCTTCCCCCCCCCACTCTCTCTCTCTCTCTCTCCTCTTCTTCTCCCTCTCTCTTCTCTCTCTCCCCCTCTCCTCTCTCTTCTCT
>NC_061820.1:995107-997607 GCF_019202785.1 Penaeus chinensis
AAAAACAGCCACGTGCCACAACCAGAAACCACCTAAAACACAAACACATACACCCAAAACACATAAAAAGAATACACACAGACATACGCAAGGAATACAGAAGCGTCGTACTATACACACGTATTTTAGGCTCAGTGTCGCCTCGAGTTCCCGGATCAATAAATGTGCGTGAGATCCTCGGTCCTTCATGCTGTGGGACCTTCACATGTGGCCTCAGTGTTATATCCCGTTACAGCATGCGAGATAACAGCATGTTATTTTATCCCTGTTTATCTATACTTTTTTTGAGTGTGTGTGTGAAGGGAAAGCTTGAATGTCTGTGTTTCTGTTTGCATTCGTCTAGTTTATTTGTGGATGTATTTATTTCAAGTTCGCGTTTTGATTTTTTTTTTTTTTTAAGGAAATGCTTGTGTCAGATGTTAGTGTTTGTGTTCTTTCTTTTATTATTATTATTATTATTATTATTATTATTATTATTATTATTATTATTATTATTTAATCAATGAGGTGTGAGCTTGTCACGTATATGTGTATATATATATATATATATATATATATATATATATATATATATTTAGATATATAGATAGATAGATATTGTTGCTATCTAGTATGACTAGACAATTCTTCATTTTAGTGTAGTAAATTATTTTGTTTTTGTTATTTATTCTTTTCATTGGCTGGTATCTGTAAGTGAGACCAGTTAATCATAAAATTTCATAGCTTTCCGGCAGTGATCTAACCTGCCTACGTTACCTTCACTTTAACACAATCCAAATGCTACATATCTCAGGAATGAACGCATAATCGATCTTATTATCAAACCCATTTCCACGTTTCGCTGCCTTCTCTCCCCCCTCCCCCCCTCCCTCACCACCCAACACAACCAACTAATACCCCCACCCCCCACCCCCAGCGTCCCCCATGAAATAACAAAACAATAATTACAAATAGATAAATTCCCCCCCCCCAAAAAAAAAAAATATATATATATAATAATAATAATAACAACAACAACAACAACAACAACAACAACAACAACAACAACAACAACAACAACAACAACAACAACAACAACAACAACAATAATAATGATAATGATAATGATAATGATAATGATAATGATAATAATAATAATAATAAAAAATAAGGAATGTTCATAACATTATCAAAGCCGCTTCCCCTCCCTCGGCGATGCTCCTCTGTTCGTCCCCAGAAGAGATCCTATGAATCCCAGATTATCCTACCTATTACAGGGCATCGTCCTATAGGTACCCAGGTGTGTTATTACAGAGCCCTGGCTTGCCCTAGCTGAGGTACTAAGCTAAAGGGCTAAGGTTATGAGGTGTGCCTATTTCTGGCGTCTCCGGAATAGCAGATAGTTTGGGGAATTTTTTTCAGTTTGATTTTCTTCTTTTTATGATTCCGTTTTTTTTTTTTTTTTTTTTTTTTTTGATGGGTTCATGAAGTGGGTTTTAATGCCTGATTTTATGGTCAGAATTGTCTAATTCCGTTTATTTTGAAATATAACCCTAAAATCGATGTATCTCTTCAAAAATTTTGAAAATTTTCATCCTTAATTCTACGGTTTTGCTTATCTCCCCCCCCCCCCCTCCATAAAAATAGCTAACCCTTCAAAATATCAGAACTCAGACCCATTTCCACCCCGCCTACAGACACGCATAATAACCATCAGCCTAACTTTCACCATCAGGCATCACGCAATCCCCAAAACCAGTAAAACACATGACCAATAATATGCAAATTCAACTTTACAAAGAGAACCACATCATACTCCATCAATTTCAATCATTTTAATCTTTAGAGAAATGAGTGAAAACCCACCTCCCGCCCCGTGAAATGTCCGAAAAGATATGACATCGATATGACAGGCATGATATTAGCTATTACGAGGTGAAGTGAACTCTACAAAATTCGTATGTTGGTGTTTGTCTTCATTTATCCTTCCTTTGCTTATCCCTTCTTTCGTTTTCACTTGATTATCGATCTATGTTTCATTCATCATTCGGTTTGTTCATGTATGTATCATCTATCAGTATGTATATCATCTATCAGTCTATCTTTCAATCTGTCTATCCATCCGCGCATCATCAATCTATCAATCAATCTATCTATCTATGTCTCCCTCGTAATCCAGTATATCTATCTATCTCTCTATCAATGTCTCATTCCTCTATCTATCTATCTATCTATTTATCTATCTACTTACATATCTATAATCCTTTAACAATTTATTTAAACACTATCATAATAAATAAACAATCCTATTAATATGTCAGATATGTATTTATCTACCTATTAAATAAATCGCTGTATTCTTCTCTCTCTTCATTTCACATTAATATTTTACAATATCCATTTGTTTTTGTTTTTTGTTTCTTTTTTTTATTATGCGCAATACCCCGCCTAGACAAGGACTTCGAGGAAAAGAAAAGGGTATTTCCTCCGCTCGTAAAAGTTCCGCTTTCGTCGATTCTTT
>NC_061820.1:1005107-1006908 GCF_019202785.1 Penaeus chinensis
TCAATTGGTTTCCATTCACGCCACAACTCCTTGGGAATCAACTTGATAATGAACTCATTGCAAACAGATTAATATTGGCTACGGCGCCACAATTTCCCACTACAATAATAATAACAATAATGCTTACAATTATAATAATGTTAAAACAATGATGATGATGATGATGATAGCAACAACGACAATAATAATATATTAACAATAATAACAACAATAACAATTCTAAAAAATAACAATAATAATAGTAGTAATAATAATAATGATATGCTAATAACAATAACAATAACAATGATGATGATAATGGTGATAATGATGATGATGATGACATTAATAATAATGATGATAATGATAATAATACCAGGAGGGTTTATTGGCCATGAGAACGGATATCCTTGAGGAGCGATCGAGGGTAAAACGCAATGAAATGACTGATAGGGAAACCGTTATTGAAAATTTCGACAAACACACACATCTAAAAACGTCCTTTCCTCAGGGAATGAAGCAGGAAGCCAAGTTTGTGAAGAAATGAACCCAGACATAACAGAACTAAATTAGCTCATTTATGCAACGGCAAACGTTCTCCAAGTGTGGTGTGAAAGCAAAACGAAAGAAAAATAACAAGCAGAAACCTACTAAACCTAAATGGCAACTTAAAATTAACAAAGAAATAGAAAACTTCAGAGAGGAAATCTCTATATATGAAGAACTGATAAAAGATAAAGAGATAGGAAGGTGCGAAAGGAAAATACAACAATTAAACTAAAGAACAAACACCCGGCATCAAAGAAGAACTAAAACAAAAACTCCAAGTGAAAGCTCAACGATTGCGTAGGTTTACCAGAACGAATAAGTTTTACCGACAAAATTAGCTCTGAAACAGACGCTTAGAAGTTCCATCGCGAAATCGGAGAGACAGCATTTGCGATGCACCGTCTGAAGAGCAGATGTGCGAATTGTGGAACAGAATTTGGGGCAATGACAAAGAGCATAGTGAGTATTCTGGATGGTTAAAAGTTTTAGAAAGCAACATTCAAGATATCCCTGCACAGCAATGGGAAGACATACTACTGTCGACATTGGAAAAGCGCTAAAAAAATCGCACAAGTGCAAATCCCCAGGAACAGACCAAGTTCCGAACTTCTGGCTCGTCACCCTACGACTCTACGCACTCTGAACTAGCTCTAAATTTCAACAAACTAAGGACTGAACCAGATTTAACACCTAACTGATTATGTTTAGGTACAACTTTTTTACTTGCAAAAACTCATAATACTGAAAATCCAAAAATACCTCCGTAAAGTTCTTATCAACATCCTATAAACTACTAACATCGATTCTGTCTGAGAAAACTTAAGCCCACATGAAGGACAAAGATAATCTTCCCCGTAGAACAAAAAGGATGCCGGAAAGGATCCTATGACTGTAAAGACCAACTCCTCGTAAATAAAAGATATTAGAAAACGCAGTCTAAACACAAGAACTTAAGCTGCTTGGATTGATTATAGAAAGGCCTTTGGCAGTGTTCCCCTCTCGTGGATCTTACGCTGTTTACAGATTTTTTAGGTGTCACCTAAGTTTATTAACTTTCTTAGAACATGTATAACGCTATGGGAAACTAATCTTTTTCTCTCCGACTCAAGTAGTACATTGTCTTCTAATGGTATGCAAATTAAATGTGGATTTTTTCAGAGAGACTCACTCTCTCCTCTTTTCTTCAGCATGGATCTCATTCCTCTATCCCAACTCTTGAATAAAACAGGTTATGGATATCAGTAACAAGAAAATAGATCATTTTTTTTTTAAA
>NC_061820.1:1007008-1009508 GCF_019202785.1 Penaeus chinensis
CTTCCTTTCCGGCCCTCGTCTCCTCTCGCCGTGGGCTCGGAGGCGATGCCGCTTAAAGGAGAGCTTCGTGGCCGGACATGCACTGTGTATATATATATATATGTGTTATATATATATATATAATATATATATATATATACACATAAAATATATATATTATATATATATATATATAATATATATATAATAATATACACACACACACACACACACACACACACACACACATATATATATATATATATTATATTTTTATATACACACACACACGTACATACATATATATATATAAAATATATATATTATGTATATATATATATATATGTATATATAACATTGTAGTCTTATTTGATTTTCTATTTCCTATTTGCGCATTTACATTTTTATTATTTATTTTATTTGTGCATTTCACTTTTTTTCTTGTATTTCATGCAATTTGTTTCTCATCTATCTATTTATTATTATTAATGAAAACATGGATAGGGACATAAATAGATTTTTTACCTTTCTTCCATTTCTTCCTTTTCTTTATTCTCTCCTCCCTAATCTTTTATTTTACCTCTCTTGCTCTCTCTCTCCCTTTCTTGTCAGTTTGCTTTATTCCCTTCCTTCCTTTCTCTTCCTCTTCCTTTCATCTATTCCCTTCTTTGGTCCTCTTCTCTCCCTTTATTTACTCTTTCCTTCATTTTTCCTTCCCTTCCTCCTTTTCTTTTCAATTCCTCCCTTTGATGATATGCAACGTGTATGCGTGTGGAATAATAATAATAATAATAATGATAGTAAAGAATTTATTTACTGATTTCAGAGTTACAAGAGTAAAATTGTCACTTTACAATGTTTATTTTTTGTTTTGTTTTCATTTTTTTTTTTTTTTTTTTAACTTTTTATGCGTATGAATGTGTGCGTGTCATGTACGTGTTTGTGCGTGTGCGTGGTTGTGTTTGTGCTCGACGGCGTGTATGTGTGTACAGAGTCTTTCGCGGGTTTTAGTTGATGTCCTGGGAGAAGAGACGGTTATGTTCTAGCATGAAAAATGTTACTTTTGTTCTCCCTCTCTCCTCTCTCTCTCTCACTCCCTCTCTCTCCCAATCTCTCTCTCTCTTCTCTCTCTCTCTCTCTCTCTCTCAAGAAGAATAAGAGGGAGAAGAATAAGAATAAGAATAAGAGGAAGAAAGAAGAAGAAGAAGAGGAAGAAGAAGAATAGTAAGAAGAAGAAGAAGAGGAAGAAGAAGAAGAAGAGAAGAAGAAGAATAGTAAGAAGAAGAAGAAGAGAAGAAGAAGAAGAAGAAGAAGAATAGTAAGAGGAAAAAGAAGAAGAAGAAGAAGAAATTAGTCTCTCGCGATGTGCAGGAAAGAAATCAAATTCCTTCGCCAGTTCAGCCTTCAGAGCAACGACCTTCGAGCGCTTCCAGTTGTTCGTCGGGTCGTGTGTACAGCGTCCCCTCGCGGAGGTCTCTTTATTTCCCCAGCGACAGGACTCTCCCCCTCCTTCCCCTCTTCCCTTTCCTTGTTGCTCTCTCTCTCCTTTTCCCCTTTCCTGTCTCTTTTTCCTATTTCCCTTTTTCCCTTTTTTTCTCCCCCCCCCCGCTCCCACACATTTTCCTGATTGCTCTCTACACGTTTTCTTTTTCCTTGCTCTTCTCTTTTCTCTTTTTCCCCTTTCTTACCTTTCGCTTTTGTTGTTGGTTTTCTCTTTCCCGTCTTCCTCTGTTCCTCTATCCCGCTCTTCCTCTTTTGCTGTTTGTCCTCTTCCTCTCTTCCCTTTCCTTGCTCCTCTCTCTTCCCTCTTCCCCTCTCCTGTCATCCCCTTTTATCCTTTTCATTCCCTTCCCCTTTCATCGCTTCCTCCAACCCATTTTTTCTTCCTTTCTCCTCTCCCCTCTTTCCTCTCTTCCCCCTTTCTTCCCCTTCCTCTTCCTCCTCTTCGTGTTCATTCCTATTTGTCCCCTCTTTTATCTACGCTTGGCATTTCCTCTTTCAAGCTATTATTTCCACTTACTAGCTGACATTTCCTCCATCTCTCATGCTGTGCCATCGATCTGTAACGCTTGGTCTACATATGCTGTATGTTGGCCTTTCCCTCACCCTCTGTCTGTCTGTCTGGTTGTCTGTCTGTCTCTCCTGCTGTTGCTGTCTCTACCTTCGTCTCATTCTTTGTCTTTCTCTCCCTTTCCCTCTTCGCTCTTTCCTTCTTCCCTCCCGCCCTCCCTACCTCTTTCTCCCCTCCCCCATCCTTACCTCCTTCTTCCCACCTTCCCTACCTCCTACCTGCCTCCCTCCCTCCCCCTTCCTTACCTCCATCTCTCCCTACCTCACCCTTACCTCCTTCCCTCTCTCCCTCCCCCTTCCTTACCTCCTTCCCTCCCTCCCTCCCCTATCCTTACCTCCTTCCCTCCCTCCCTCCTCCCTCCTTACCTCCTTCCCTCCCTCCCTCCCCCTTCCTTACCTCCTTCCCTCCCTTCCCTCCCCTATCTCCCCTCCTTCGCTCCTCCTTTTCCTT
>NC_061820.1:1014863-1022363 GCF_019202785.1 Penaeus chinensis
CATCTTGCTGAAACGGCGAGAGTGAAATTTTCCTCAAAGCCAAATTTCAACGCGTTTTGGAGACCGTCGCTTCTGATGAGGATAACCCCTTGAGGCTCGAGCGTGTTGAAAGCACTTCCTCCTAAAGCTTGTTTATCGTCACTTCTTTTAATTATTCTTGTGTATATTTTATAGAAAATATTTGGTAATTTTTTTTTTTTTTTTTTTTTTTTTTTACATTTTTGGGTTGATTGAAATTGTATTTTCTATTTATTTTTCATATTTACTTTCCTTTTCCTTTTTTTTTTTTTTGGGGGGGGGGGTTGAATTACCAAAATTTATATTCATTTATTTCTAGGATTGTATTTAAAAGTATAATATTCTATTGTATCTTTTGGTACAAAGAAAGTAAACATTGAATAACATCCCCCCCCCCCCCAACCCAACCGCCTGTGTTAATACTGACAACACACGTAAACATTGGGCATGAAAAGAGGAGAGAAAAAAAAAAAAAAATGAGTCAAAAAAAAACAAAAATCCATTCTCTCTCTTTCTCTCCCTTTCTCCTTCTCTCCCTCTCTTTTTCTTTCTCTCCCTCTCTTTTTTTTCTCTCTATCCTCCCCCCTCTCTCTCTCTCTCTATCTATCTCTCTCTTTCTCTCTCTCTCTTCTCCTCTCTCTCTCTCTCCTTCTCTCATTCTTTTTTTCTTTTCTCTCCCTTTTTTTTTTTTTTCTCTCTCTCCCTCTCTCTCTCTTGAATGCTTCCTTCTGTAAGGGAACAGCCCTTAGAATTTTCTTTTTTTTCGCTTTCCCTTTGAAATTTGCGAGTCAAGAAAGAAAAAAAAGTTGCTAGGCCTCAGTAAGAATAACATTTTCTTATAATTACAGTTTAATTGGATAAACATGCGCAGTAATGTAAACAGTCTAGACTACACATTTATATCCCTGAGCAAAGGGCCTCCAGACACGGATAGACAGACACTCGCGCACACACACACACACACACACACACACACACACACACACACACACACACACACACACACACACACACACACTGTAAGGCTCTCACATGACACCCTATATTTCTGCTACTTTCGACCTATTCCTTACTATTATCAAAAATATAACACTATTAACATAATTAACATATCACACATCTTATTCAATAACAATGATTCACACATACCAAACCTTCCAACCAACGCAACAACGGATGCAACGCACGCAATCTCCCGCCTTGTGCCATCGCTCTGTTTACACGAGCACACTCTTTCCTCCAATTCCTAATACACTGCAAGCCTGGCCGAATTCCGCATAGGCCTGTATAAAGAGAGCCGACAGCCAGACAGCCTACAGCACGCGGACCGGACCGAACCTCTGCCCGTCAGTTGTAGCACTCTCTCCCCGCTATAAAACTGCTACAAGGGACCACGCTACACCCTCACCGCTACCCCGAGATCACTGCATCGTGCCAGACGCAACTTTGTCTGCACACAACTGCCCATCGGCCTCGTTGCACATGCACACAGTAAGTAGGTTGATAATAAAGCATGAACGTAAATCAGCGTAACATATGACCATTTCTCAACGTATACTGTACCATCTCTGGTATCACAACTTTCTTTCTCTCTCTCTCTCTCTCTCTCTCTCTCTCTCTCTCTCTCTCTCTCTCTCTCTCTCTCTCTCTCTCTCTCTCTCTTTCTCGCAATATAACTTATCACCCCCAATAAAGCCAATATCGACCAAAAAACAAGGAGGCGTTTACGATTAATAAATCCCCCCGCCGCTCTCCTTGCAATGCTCCATCATGTTGCACAATCTTGCATAAGCAATATATCACCGACAGGCTCAGAGAGGTCGTTCAGGAGTCCCGTTTTCTTCAACGTGAACATGAGCGTGAAGGATGGTCTTGTGTCCAATTGCAATATCTCTTTCGGGTTGCAATGATTCATTCTTGGCTTGCATATTGCTGTTGCTTTACTGCTGTTTTGCACTGGCTTCGTCTTTCCCTTTCTCTAACTCTTTGTCTATTTCTCTTTTCTCTCTTTTTTCATTTCTCTGTGTCTTTGTCACTTTGCCCCCCCCCCCCTCTCTCTCTTAACCACACACACACACACATCATACAGCTATACAGATAAATATATAGATAGATAGACAGACATACAAATAGACATTCTCCTTTCCATATCACGGCATACCAAGGAGGAGAGTCAGAACGTGAAAGAACGAGAAAAGAGAAGAAAGAAAAGAGAGAAGAAAGAGAGAAGTGAGAGAAAGAGAAGAAGAGAGAAGAAAAAAAAGAGAGAAGAAAGAGAGAAAAAAGAGAAATAGAAGAAGAGATAAGAGATAAGAAAGAAAAGAGAAAAGAAAGAGAGAAGAGAGAGAAAGAGAACAAAGAGAGAAGAAAGTAATAAGACCAAATTATTTAGTTGTCGCCACGGAAGGTAAGGAAGGAAGACGAGGGAATAAAGCAAAGGAAGAAGAGAGAACGGTTGATAAAAACGCAAAGTCAACACAACAGTGATATTGGTGACGACGAGCAAGGGAAAGAAAAGAAATAACTATTAAAACTCATTTAATTCGTGCCTTGAAAAATATACGACAGACATTTTTTTTATATTTTGTAAAGATTTTTCATGACATAAGAAAGCCATTGTTGTGAGTTATTTTTTTTTTCTTTTTCGTTTTCAGTGCAACCTTCATCACGTTACTCTTATGAAGAAGTCGATTATTGTTATTCTAAATAAAATAATATTCTGTTTGAAAAAAGTCGGTCTCTCTCCTTTCTCTTCTCTCTCTCTCTCTTTCTTTCTCTCTTTCCTATTTCTCCCTCCCTCCCTCCACCCCCCTCTCTCTCTCTATCTATTTATCTATCTATCCATCCATCCATTTCTCAACAAATCGAGTGTCTACGACCATGACAAATTACCTTTATATTATCTTATCTTGCTTTGTAGTAGAAACAAAATCAACCTGTTTTCCTATTACCGTTAATCTCTCCTTCTTTCTTCCCTCCTCCCTTTCATTATTTCTATTTCTATTTTTCTCTCCCTTTTATCTTTTCTTTTTTCTCTCTTCCTCTCTACTTTTCATTATTTCTCGTTCTCTCTCCCTCCCTTTTATTATTTTTCTTTTTTTCTTTCTCTCTCCCTTTCATTATTTCTCTTTCTCTTTTATTATTTTTCTTTCCCTCTCTCACTCTGCCTTTCATTATTTCACTCTTTCTTTCTCCCTCTCTCCCTTTCATTATTTCTTTCTATTTCTCTTTCTCCCTTTTATTATTTTTCTTCCTTTCTTCCTCTCTCTTTCATTATTTCTCTCTTCCTTTCTCTCTCTCTCCTTTTCATTATTTCTCTCTCTATTTCTCTTTTTCCCTTTTATTATTTTTCTTCCTATCTGCCTTTCATTGTTTATCTCTTTCTTCCCTTGCCTTTAGTGAGCTGACCAGCCTTATTTACCCCCTTTTTTGTTTCCCCTGACAAGATTTTGAAAATTAAAAGGTTCCCGGGAAAAGTTCCCCAAAAGGAAAAAAGAGGAGAGAGAGAGAGAAAAGGAAAATAGGAAAAGACAAGAGAGAGAGAAAAAAAGAGGAAAGGGAAAATCTGACAAAGGAAATTCCACAAAGTTTATTTCGGGCAGCCACACAAAAAAAAAAAAAAAAAAAAAAAAAAAAACCCAAAAAAAAAAAAAAAAATTTTTTTTTGGAAAAAAAAACCCAAAACCAAAAAAAAAAATTTTTTTTTTTTTTAAAAAAAAATTTTTTCCCCTTTTTTTTTTTTTTTTTTTTCCCCCCCCCCCTTTTTTTTTGGGCCTCCCCCCCCCCCCCTTTTTTTTTTTTTTTCTCCCTTTTTTTTTTTTTTTTTTTCTTTTTTTCCCTTTTTCTTTTTCCTCTTTTTTCTTTCTTCCCTTTTTTTTTTTTTTCTTTTTTCCCCTTTTTTTTTTTTCCCTTTCTTTCCCTCTTTTTCCCCTTTTTCCCCCCCCCCCCCCCCCCCCCCCAAAAATTTTTTTTCCCCTTTTTTTTTTTTTTTTTTTTGGGGTTTTTTTTTCCCCCCTTTTTTTCCCGGGGGGGCCCCTTTAAAAAAAGGGGGGGGGGTTTTTTTAAAAAAAATTTTTGGGGGGAAAAAGGGGAAAAAAAAAAAGGGAAAAAAAAAAAGGGGGAAAATTAAAAAAAAAATTTTTTTGGGAAAAAAAAAAAAAAAAAAATTATAAATAAAAAAAGAAAAAAGGGAAAAAGGGGGGAAAAGGGGGGGGAAAAAAAAAAAAGGGGGGGGGGGGGGAAAAAAAAAAAATTTAATTAAAAAATTTTCCCCAAAAAAAAAAAAAGGGGAGGGGGGGGGGGGGGGGGGGAAGGGGAAAAAAAGGGGGGAAGGGGGGGGGGAAAAAAATTTTTTAAAAACCTTAAAAAAAAAAAATTTTTTAATTTTTTTAAAAAAAGGGGAAAAAAAAAAAAATTTAAAAAAAAAGAAAAAAAAGGGAAAAAAAAAAAAAAAAAACAAAAAAAAACTTCCAAAAAAAAAAAAAAAACCCAAAAACAAAAAAACAAAAAGGAAAAGAAAATTTTTTTTTTTCCCCCCCAAAAAAAAAAAAACCCCTTTTTTTTTCCCCTTTTTTTTGGGGGCCCCCCCCCCTTGGGGGGGGCCCTTTTTTTTCCCTTTCCCCCCCCCCCCCTTTTTTGGGCCCCTTTTTTTTTTTTTTTGGGGTTCCCTTCTTTTTTCCCTTTTCCCTTTTTTTTTTTCCCCCCCTTTCTCTTTTTTCCCCCTTTTTTTTTTTTTTCCCCCCCCCCTCCTTCTTTTTTTTTTCCCCCCCCCTTTCTTTCTTTTCCTCTCTTTTTTCCCCCCCAAACCCCAAAAAAACCAAAAAAAAAAACCCCCACACACACCCCCCCAAACCAAAAAAAAAAATTTTTAAAAACGATGATAATGGTAATTTAAAAGGGAATTTTTATTTTATGAAACATTTCTGCCGCGTCTGCATCTAAGGCCCTTTTTGGGGCGGCCCCACTCAAAGCATAGGATGGGGTGGGGGGCTTGGAGGGTTTAAGTCTTTGGTTTTATAGGGCGAGGGTTTGTGGGTTTCCCCAAAGGTAATGCTTAAAAAAATGGGGGCGGGGACATCAAAGGTCATGTAGTAATATGATGGAAAATTTTTGGTTTTTAAAAAAGGGGTTAAAAAATAAGTAAATTTGGGGTAAGTGGACAGAAAGGGAAAGGGGGTTTAAGAAAGGGAGGGGAAAAAAAAAAAAAAAGGGGAAAAGGGGGAAGGGAAAAAACCGTTTAAAATTAGCGAGGGGTGGGTGGTGTCCCCAGGCAGGGTGATCCCACACTGGGAAACCCATCCCCCTCTCCTCACCCCCCCCACCCCCAAAGTTTAAAAAAACCGAGCAGTGGACTGGTTTGGGGGGGGGGGAAAAAGGGGGTTAAAAACTTTTTTGGGTGTTCATTCCTATTATCAAATTAATTATTTTTTATAATCGTTATTACTATCATTACTATGATTATTACTACCATTATTATCACTACCATCATTGTTTTTCATTTAAATTTCAAATTTTTATTTTAAACATTTTGATTACTCTTTTATCATTATGATTATTATTATAATTAGTATAATCATTATTACTACTATAATTACCCTCATTATCATTACTAATATCATTATATTCATCATAATCAAAACTTCACAGCATCCTCTTCTGATTTTTACTCGTGTGTTTACATTTGATAGACATTCTGACTGAAAGTTAATGTGCTGTAATTTACCCGCTGGTCTAGCTCATTTAAAATTGAAGCTACGTTAAAGTTGATGTTATTCAAAACTATATTTTCGTTGGTTTCTCTCCCTGTGTCTGGAGGTCTCTCTCTTTCTCTTTCTCTTTCGCTCTCGCTCTCTCTCGCTCTCTTTCGCTCTCGCTCTCGCTCTTTCTCTTTCTCTTTCGCTCTCGCTCTCGCTCTCGCCCTCGCTCATTCACTCTCTCTCTCTCTCTCTCTCTCTCTCTCTCTCTATCTCTCTCTCTCTCTCTCTCTCTCTCTCTCTCTCTCTCTCTCTCTCTCTCTCTCTCTCTCTCTCTCTCTCTCTCGCTCTCGCCCTCGCTCATTCACTCTCTCTCTCTCTCTCTCTCTTGCTCTCGCTATCGCTCTCGCTCTCTCACTCTCTCATTCAATCTATCTATCTATCAACTTATCTCCCTCTCTATTGTCATGAAAATAAGAGTAACGATAAGAAGAACTAGAAGAAGGAAAAAAAGAACCATAACGACTTCAACAAAAACAATAATAACAAAAGCAGTAAAAATAATCACAACCACAACAACAATAATGATAACTTTAATCTTCATAATAATAGTTTCAAGTAAACATCTCTAAAAAAAAAATACAAACAAATATTTTCTTCCTTCTGAATGAAAAATCACCGTCACTCTCATCATTATACAAGATTATAGTTTTTATCACAGTCTGTATAACCATTCCTGTTAATTTCTGGGTCAGGCATTTTACTCTTTTAATTACCTGGTTTATGATAATTAAGGCCCAGTCATAATCGTAATGGTATTGCTGTTTATTCTGACTGTAATAATAATTATGATAACAATTATCCTCATTATACTGTTAAAATAGTAATTACCATGAGGAATACTATTCATACAAAAATGATGTTTGAAAATTATGATTATTTTAATTGTAATTATTTTGTGGCAAATTTATTAGGATTTTGAGGATGCGAATGATATTTATACATAATTACGCTTGTATTAGATCATTTTCCAAATTCATATCAAATTATAAAACCGTGAAAGTCGGGATTATGGTGTTGATGTCTCATTAAAGGAAATATATTCATGTGTATGTATATCAATTTTGTGTGCATTCATTGTGTGTGTGTGTGTGTGTGTGTGTGTGTGTGTGTGTGTGTGTGTGTGTGTGTGTGTGTGTGTGTGTGTGTTTGTGTGTGTGTGTGTGTGTGTGTATTTATTGTGTGTGGGGGGAAAGGGTATGTGTCTATATGTAATGAGAACCAATAACTTCAACAAATCACAAAGACCACAGCAAAACTTCACACAGTAAGAAACCTCCTTTTATAACTTCACAAGAAAACCTAAACTTCAGAAGAGAGAAGTCAAACGCAATACACGAATCACACATTGAATGACAAACACGAACCAACTCATTCAAACTCATTCGAAACTGTACATTAATACCTCAACACGTTCCATTCATGTATTCCCAGCTGTTCACATGCAAATCACATTCAGTATCAAATGGAAATGCCGATTTAATAGCGCTGTGGATTGACATAATGCATACTATAATAATGTAATAAACCCTTGAATTATTTTGTTATTACTACTATTCAGGATGGTAGTTCATGTAATAAACTTCTTAATTTAGTTTTTTTTTTTTTTAATACTACTATCCAGATTTATAGTTCATGTAATAAACCCTTAATTTCGCTTTTTGATACTACTATCCACTATCATAGTTCATTACGAAATGTAGTCCAATCTACTCCGGAACTCAGGGAG
>NC_061820.1:1029863-1032363 GCF_019202785.1 Penaeus chinensis
GAATAAAACGTCGTTTTTATAAATGGGGCGGTATTCACGAAGGTCTTAGACTCCGAAATTTGTCTCAGACAAAAAAGCGTTTGAACCCAAGGAAGAATTCTTGCTCAGAGGTAGGCCATAGGTAGAGTGGATGAGACAGATAGATAGATAAGTATATAAATATTTACAGAGATAGATAAACAGATAAATATATAAATATATAAAGATAAATAGATAAATAAATAGATGGACAGATAGAGAGATAGACAGAGAGATACATAGACAGACATATATGCATATATATATAGATAGATAGATAAATAGATAGATAGAGAGAGAGAGGGGGGGGGAAGCAGAGAAGTATATATTCTAATATACAATAAATAATTAAGCAGATTTAATCAAAGAAAGACCATAATAAAAATATGTATGTTTATTTACGTAAGTCGTTCGGTGAAAAGAGTACGCAATGGTTATAACATTTATCAATTATTTTATTCATACGATTATCATCACACCTCTAACGCAATACCTATTATAAACAAACAAGAAAGCCTTATTTGCGTTTCAAGGATTATCGGATTAAAAAAAAAAAAAAAAAAGGCAGCTACTCACAATCCTTCCGATGTTATTTTGCGTAAAGATAATTATTTTTTGCAGATGTGTATTGCAGAATCCTGGAAAATTACTGTTGATGAATTTTTAGTTGACCTAGTAGTAGTAGCAGTAATAGTAGTAGTAGTAATAGTAGTAGAAGTAGTAGTAGTAGTAGTAGTATTTAGTATTGACATTAGTAGTAGGAATAACGTTGACTTTATAAATGTCATATTGTTGTCAGTGTTAACAGCAGCAGCAGCAGCATGATATTGTTAATAATTATAATTGTAATAATTATTTTATCAATTAAAATGGCAAAAATAATAATAATAATGATAATAACCCTAATAATAAAAATAATAATGATAATAATGATAGTGATAATGATAATAATAATAATAATAATAATAATAGTAATGATAATAATAATAAAATTAGTATAATAGTAATAATACTAATATTGAAGATAACGATAACGATGACGACAATGATGATGATGATGATGATGATGATGATGATGATGATGATGATGATGATGATGATGATGACATATTCACCACAATGCCAAAACGAAAATGAACATCATAATAACTTTTATTTAAATCCTTTTAACACGGTTTTTTTTTTCACACAACGATCATTTAGGAGAAAAACACTCCCAGTACGCCATGAACCGCCATGAGACACCCGCATGCAAATGATCTCATGCACGACATTTTAACGAGTTTAACTGTTTGTATACGTGTATTTAGCAGCAATAACAAAGGCCATTTTACGTGGGAAATGTTCAAGAAATGTGAAATGTTCGTATTTCGTGATCTCATAAAGAACAGGATGTGATATTGATGACGGAAATAGTAATCACATATATAATGATATTAATGATAATTGGGGTGATGATGATGTTGATAATAATGATTGAAATAATGGTGATTAAAGTGATAGTAATGATAATGATAATGATATTGATAATGATGATGAAAATAATGAAGATAATAACAATGATAATGATAATGATGATGATGATGATGATGATGATGATGATGATGATGATGATGATGATGATGATGATGATGATGATGATGATGATGATGATGATAATGATAATGATAATGATAATGATAATGATGATGATGATGATGATGATAATAATAATAATTATTATTATAGAATCAATAACAATAATAGAAATAATAAAATTATAATAATGATAATGATAATGATAACTATAGGAATATCATCAACAACAACAACAACAACAATAATAATAATAATCATGACTATAATAATAATAACGATAATGATGATAATAAAAACAAAAACAATAATAATAACATTAGTAACTGTAATAATAACAATCACTATCAATAACAACAACAAACACAACAACATTAATAATGATATTGATAAATACCATAAGAGAAAAATCTAAATGAATTAGATATTCATTAATCCATAAATATCCTCAAAATCTGTCATTGCGATAAGATGCTAGTGTCAAGACATTATGCCAGCTGTCAATGTGTCAAATGTCAGTGTCAAGTGCCGAAATGCCAAATGTCAGATAGTCGAGCAGTTTGTAAAAAGCTGAAGTCAAGTGTTGACATACTAAATGTAAGTTTCATGATGCCAGGTGTCATATATTAGATGTCAAAAAGCCAGGTGTCAAATATCAGGAGTCAAAAGTCAGGTGTCAAGATCTCTAACATATGAAGAGCTGACTTGGCACAGAGATGACATGGCAGCAAAATGACACTCAGTCGAAGGAGGGGGAGAGGGAGGGATAATTATCCAGGTTATCCAGGTGAAAAGACTCCGAAAAGGCGGGGAAGATGAGGGGGAGGGAGGGGAGGGGGAGAAGGGGGGAAGAGAGAAAAGAAAATCGATTTTCCTTTACCCTCTTTTCCCTTTCTTCCTTCCTTTT
>NC_061820.1:1034863-1037363 GCF_019202785.1 Penaeus chinensis
GATTTTACTTCTTTGCTTTTTAAATTTTTATTTCTAAGTTAAACAAATTATTTTGTTATTAATATCTATCGAGATTCTGATGCTCGTGTTGAGTTTATGGCAGTTGATTTTTATAGAAACAAGTAATCAGAATATGTATATACCGTAGAGAATATTACTGGAATTGTACGTAAAGAAAAAAGAAAGAACGAAAGAAAAAATTTCCTTAGGCCTAAACCTACACGGAAGCAAAAACAAAACAAAAAAATGCCAATTTCACTTTCATCGTTACAATGAACAGAAAACGGAATGAGACACAGTGAAGTTTCCACAGAGAAATGCTTGCAAGGTTCAAACACTCGCCCGTTCGCTCATTTTTCACAAGGGATCCACAAATATCCTATTCTGTTTGTAAAATCAGCATTCCCTTGCATTCAACAAACTCTCTTGCTCTAGTATTATGGACCTTAGAACAACTGAGGAAAGTGACAGGGTTGTTTTGGCCCGAAGCTTCGATCTCGGCAACACGTGGTCACCGGAGGCACTTGCTGAAGTTCGGACCCTGAAGTTAGTGTCTGGTTTGTGCGCCTCAAGAATTCCTTTGCTGTATTTTGTAAGTCTCTCTCGGGCAACTTTGTTCTGTGGAGACTTTCTCGGCATTTGCGATGGGGAATTTGGTTTCTGTTTCTCTTGTCTTTATTCTCTCTCTATTTTTCCATTATGTACCTCCCTCTTCTCTCTCTCTCTCTCTCTCTCTCTCTCTCTCTCTCTCTCTCTCTCTCTCTCTCTCTCTCTCTCTCTCTCTCTCTCTCTCTCTCTCTCGTTCTATATATTTATATCTATTTTCTTCTCTTCTCTTCTCTTCTCTTCTCTTCTCTCTCTCTTCTCTATCTCTCCCTTGCAGTGTATTCGACTGCCACACGACTGACGTTAGCTATGTGAACTCGTATTCAAAGAGAGGCACATTTTCACGAAGAAATTAACAAGCAGAATAGTTCATGAACAGACGACGACCACAAAGTATGCCTTTAATGCACAGAGATATAGAAAATAAGAAAAAAAGAAAAGAAAATGCTAATACTAACGGATTAAACTAAGATTAAGCTAGTTCTCTTCTACTGCGCGTTTTGGCTTAGTTCATTTTTCTTCTTCGTCTTTTTCCTTGCGTCAATCCCAAGCGAGATCGACCACTTTTATGCACTGTCGCCAGCAGATTCTTGTGGAATTAAATGTGAATATATACGAGTATATATATAACTGTACTAATCTCATATATTTACTAAAAGACGAGAACGTTAATGCTTCAGAACTGTACCAGAGAGAGATATTTAACAACATATACGTTATGTGTATCATATCTTAGAGAAAATGCTTTGTTTTCTATCACAGAAATAACATATTTAAAAGCACGTAATTACAGTTAAAATCACATAACCATTCAGTTGTTTGAAATCGTGAAAGGCCCAATATAGTATTACGTGAGATAAACTGTTAACTTATTTTTCTTCAACACCTTTTTTTTATTCCTAATTTCATTTTCCAGACATCGGTTTAGATTCTTTCATAATCACAGTGTCCTAGTACTAGCAAAGTGTTTTAGATGTAAGTTTCCTGGACTCTTAATATTACAATGAAATAGGTTCTGCTCCCAGGAGTTGATGACAATTCGGACGAGGAAATATCTATCATAAGGATGCTGGCAATAATAGCAATAAAATTGATAAAAATCATGGTGATAGTGATAATGATGATAATGATAACAATAATAATTGATATTAATGATATTAATAACAATAGTAACAATAATAATAACGATGATAATAATAATGATACGAATACAATAATAATATTGCTAATAATAACAATAATAATAATAATAATAATAATAATAATAATAATAAACTAAAAAACTAGATTTATTGAAAATGAGGCTACAGTTTCGAAAGCCGCCTACTACTACTACTAATAATAATAATAATAATAATAACAATTACGGTAATGATAAAAATTATCTGATTAACAGCCATCATTATTATCCTTAGTATTACAGAAAGCACAAGATGGAGATAAATGACCATAAGATTGGCGAAAATGACTCCAGCAACAATAAAAGATAAAAAAGAGACGAATATTAAACAAGAAAGCAGTCTGTAAAAAAAAAAAATAATAATAATAATAATAATTATTATTATTATTATTATTATAAATAAGTAAATAAAATGAATAAATAAAAAAATAGTGAGCTACCAGGCGACGAACTTTGTAAATGAACCAGAGATCCGGTCGCGAATCAGCTCACTTTACAACAATAAAATGGCATTAAATGTCAATCATAGGAGCATATAATTCATGCAGTTTAATTCGATACCAAAGATCCAATGATAATGATAACAATAATAATAATAATAATTAAATAATAATAAATAAAAATAATAAAGAAAATATAAACAATAATAATAATCTGATACAAAATAATAATGATAATAATAAAATAATATAATAACAATAATAATATTATTAT
>NC_061820.1:1042363-1052363 GCF_019202785.1 Penaeus chinensis
GACGCGAGGGGAAGTCGACAAGGAATCAGAAGAAGGGAACAAAGGAAAACAAAACAATAACGAAAGAGGGAGAGAGACGTAAACAAGGAAAAGAGGTAGTTGGCTTTTGTACAGATTCATTTGGGCGACCGAAGCAAAATGAAAAAAAGTGAATAGAGATGAAGATGAAAATGAAAGTATGATTGAAATATTTAATCAGAACAAGTTTATATTTTTTTCTATTTCTCTGTTTTATTTGTTTAAATTTTCTTCAGCCTGAATCTCGACTAAAATAATGTCATCTAAACGGAACATAAAAAAATATACATATATACTCTCGTTCTATTTCACTTTTAAGATAAAAAAAAAGCATATATATCATAATTCTTGTATATGGCAACAGTGACACTAACCCGCCCTACATCCCCTTCTTATGAATAAATTATGCTCGGTGAAAGTACCACAACATTTTTTACCATGTCCATAAACCATAACAACTACCATCCAGCACAGAGCGCCCAGTGGTGTGGTAGTCTTTCTGCGGAAAATACAGGGCGTTGCTTTGCTGTCTGCTTTGGGTGTATGTGTCGCAAGAGGCGATTTCGGCTTATCTGTATCATCTTTTTTTGTATTATTTTTTTTTTTAAGAAATGCGTATAAAAGTGAACTACGAGATAAAGGAGTCGTGGGTATGGGAAGATATGGAGAAGGTAATGAGGTCTGATTGCATTCTAGTGCATTTTATCTTTCTCTGTATTTCTGTCTCTGTCTCTGTCTCTCTCCTTTTCTCTTTCAGTCTCTCTTTTTCTGTCTCTGTCTCTCTCCTTTTCTCTCTCACTCTCTCTTCCTCTCCCTCTTCCTCTCCCTCTCCCTCTCCCTCTCCCTCTCCCTCTCCTTCTCCCTCTCCCTCTCCCTCTCCCTCTCCCTCTCCCTCTCCCTCTCCCTCTCCTCTCCCTCCCTCCCTCTCTCTCTCTCTCTCTCTCTCTCTCTCTCTCTCTCTCCCTCTCTCTCTCTCTCTCTCTCTCTCTCTCTCCCTCTCTCTCTCTCTCTCTCTCTCTCTCTCTCTCTCTCTCTCTCTCTCTCTCTCTATCTATCTATCTATCTATCTCTCTCTCGCTCTCTCTCTCTCTCTCTCTCCCTCTCCCTCTCCCTCTCCCTCTCCCTCTCCCTCTCCCTCTCCCTCTCTCTCTCTCTCTCTCTCTCTCTCTCTCTCTCCCTCTCCCTCTCCCTCTCCCTCTCTCTCTCTCTCTCTCTCCCTTTCTCTTTCTCTTTCTCTTTCTCCCTCTCCCTCTCCTTCTCCCTCTCCCTCTGCCCCTGCCCCTGCCTCTGCCTCTCTCTCTCTCTCTCTCTCAATGAGTAATTCAAGGTGAGTGAGGAATTGTGGGTGCGTACGTGAGTGAGATAGTGTTCATGTGTGTGTATGTGTGAGTGTGTGTGTGTGTGTGTGTGTGTGTGTGTGTGTATGTGTGTGTGTGTGTGTGTGTGTGTGTGTGTGTGTGAGTGAGTGAGTGAGTGAGTGAGTGAGTGAGTGAGTGAGTGAGTGAGTGTGTGTGTGTGTGTGTGTGTGTGTGTGTGTGTGTGTGTGTGTGCGCGCGCGTGTGCGTGTGCGTGTGCGTGTGCGTGTGCGTGTGCGTGTGCGCGTGTGTGTGCGTGTGCGTGTCCGTGTGTGTATGCGTGTGCGTATGTGTGTGTGTGTGTGTGTGTGTGTGTGTGTGTGTGTGTGTGTGTGTGTGTGTGTGAGAGAGCGAGGACGTGTGTGTAGCCGTGCCTAGGTACATATATCAAACAAAATTTTTATTTTTTTTCACCAGAAAGTCACTCCCTAGCAACACGTAACCACCAGGAAAATTGTTTAATTATCTCACTTTAATCGGATGAAATGTATAATGAATATCTTTGCAATTAATTAGCGCTAATTACCAAAAACTATTTGTCGGTTTGACATTAACTCGATATTTTGCAAACTTTGAACGGATCAGTATGGATTTCTCGCTTTATGATATTATCAAGTTTTCCTCATTATCATCATGCTCATTATCATTATAATCATCAATACCGCTATCTTTATCATTATCATTACTATTTTCATTATCATTTTCATTATCAACATTGAAGTTATTATCATCCTTATCATTATTATTACTAGCATTATAATTATTATCATTATCATAAATATCATTATATTTATGATCTTTATAATAACTATTATCGTAATCGTTAGTATCATTATTAGCATTATTGCTGATTTTATTATCATCATTTTTATTATTATTAATAGTAACATTATTATCACTATTATGATAATGATGATTATTATATTACTATGATTACTATTATTATAAGTATTTTTATTACTATTATTCTAAGTAGTTGTATCATTATTATTGTAAGTAATATCATTATTACTATTATTACTATTAGTAGTAGTATCATTATTATTATTATTATTATTATTATTATTATTATTATTACTATTACTAATATCATTATTATTATTATTATTACTACTATTATTTTTACTGTTATTACCATCATTATTATTAATATTATTATTATTATTACTATTTTTATTATTATTATTATTGTTATCATTATCATCATTATTATTATTATCATTGTTATCGTTAACATTATTATCACCATCATCATTATGTCTATCATTATTATAATCATTACTATCAATTATCATTATCACTATCATTATTACCTCTACCATCAACCTCTTATGCAACATACCCAAGATAACTACAAATCAGAATACATCACAAACCAAACAGACAGACACACACCTACACTCAAAATTGCAAAAACAGTTAAAAAAAAAAAAAAAAAAAAAAAAAAAAAAAAAAAAAAACTTTGAACCGAAACTCGATTACTGCTTTGGTCTCTCTCGGTGGGAAATTGACACCGGTATGCCATTTCGAGTACCGGCATTGCAGCCGATGTTCCTGCAATAAGAGTTGTATTTTCCCAAATGGAAAATAATATTGGAGCTACATTTTTATGCCAATCTTTTTAATCTGGTAAGAAGAATAGTGTAGATGTGTACACGCATGTGTGTATATATATGAGTGTGTGTGTGTGGGGGGGGTATATATATACACACACACACACACATGTGTGTATGTATGTATATGTATATATATATATATATATATATATATATATATATATATGTATATGTATATATATAAGTGTATATATATATATATATATATATATATATATACGTACATACATTTGTATTGTTTTCTTTCTTTCTCTTTTGTCTTCTTTTTTTGGGTGTACTTACTTAACTTATATTACCTTTGTGATTTATTTACCTTTATGGAAGGGTTAGACAATAGGTAATTATTCCCCTTCTCCCCCCCCTCCCCCCCTCCCTTACCCACAAATGCAGAAAATTCTAAAATCCAAATTCAATCTGATTTTAATTCATAAACGTTCTACTCTAAGATAGTGAAAACGGGAACTGCAAGATGGAATTTCACTGACACAAAGTTAAATGGAATGTCATTGTTGCAACTTTCTGCATTAATGCGAGCAATGGGGAGGAGGGGGGGGAGGGAAGGGGATTAATTGAATATTATTGACGTAATCCTTCCACAAAGATCATGGAATTAGTCCCCCCCCCCCCCCCCCCGAAAAAAAAAAAGATAAAACATTTTAAAAATAAATTAATTCCAATTCTTTCTGATAACAAGTATGCCAATGTTAGGCACTCCCCCTCTCCCCCCTCTCCCCCCCTCTCCCCCTCTCCCCCACACCCCTTCTCTTCCTCCAACGTTAAAAACCTCCTCCAACACAGACAACCTTCCTCCCTCAACCCACTCCACTTAATCCCCTCCCCTCCCCTCCGCCACGTCCTCCCTCGGCACCCCAGCGCAGAGAACAGGGAAATCCAACGTCAATTCCCCCTGGCACTGAGGGCCGTGGCACTGAGGGCCGTGGCACTGAAGGACGTGGCACCGAGGGACACGACGGCCGCTAAATTGGTCTCCAGGCTTCCGGACCTGAGCTGGCGGGGTCTCACGGAGCGTCTCGGTGCGGGAAGGAAGGAGGAGAGAAGGAGGAAGGAGAGGAGGAGAAAAGGGAGGGGAAAGAGAAGGAGTGAGGAAAGAAGGAGGAAGGAGAGGAGGAGAAAAAGGAGGGGAAAGAGAAGGAGGAAGGAGAGGAGGAGAAAAAGGAAGGGAAAGAGAAGGAGGGAGGCGAGAAGGAGGAAGGAGAGGAGGAGAAAGAGTAGGGGGAAGAGAAGGAAGGAGGAGAGAAGAGGGGAAGAGAAGGGGGAGGAAGAGGGGAGGAAGAGGAGGTGAAAGAGGGAGGGAGGAGAAAAGGAGAAAGGAGAGGAGGAGATAGATGAAGGGAGGCTTTTTGAGAGAGGGAAGACTGAAGGAGGAAGAGGGAGAGGGAAAGAAGGGAAAGGAAGGAAGAAAAGAGGGAGGAGGAAGAGGAGAAAGAAGAAAGGAGAACAAAAGAAAAAGGAAAGAAGGGGGTAAATGAAGAAAAAAAAGAGGGAAGAAAGAGGGAGAAGAGAGAGAGGAGAAAACACAAGAAAACGCGATGAATAACAGAAGAAAGACGGATGCAAAGAGGGAAGTAAGAATGGAAGAAGACGGATTAAGAAGACTTGACACAGAGGAAGAAGAAGAGACAAACAACGAAGACCGAGGAGAGAGACATGGAGGAGGACAAGGAAAAGGAATGACACAAGAATAGTAAGAACATACGAAGACGCGGAAGTAGCTTTGCCTGAAGTATATCCAGCATACCCACGAAGGAAGGAAAAGAGAGAGAGAGAGAGAGAGAGAGAGAGAGAGAGAGAGAGAGAGATGATGAGAGGAGAGAGAGGGAGGGGGAGGGGGGAGAGGGGGAGGTGAGAGATGAGAGAGTGAGAGAATGCCTGGGGGGGGGCAGGGATGCGGAGGCGGGACTTTGGCTTTTATGGGGTGGAATTCTTAGGTTAGGGCTTTTGGGTTTGCTGGTGGGTCTTTGAGTTGCTTGCCACCTTGTGCTGATAATTGCTTCGATGTTCTATCCTTTAAATTATCTGTTGCGATTTTGCTGGGCGGACGTCTATGCTCGATTTGACGGAGCTGTGATGGTTCCTTAGAGGCCGCTGGGGGTGGTGAGGGGGGGGGATCGGAGGGCGGGGGGGAGTGGGTTTTACATCAATTATGAGGGAGGTTGAATCGGATTGCCGGTGTCTCGTGGGGGGGTGGGGCGGGAGAGAGAGTGACGGTGATGTACGTGTGGAAGTGAGAGGGGGGTGAAGTATTGGGGTGGAGGGAGAGAGTTGAGATGAGGTTGAGGCGCGGCGGCGGGGGTAGAGAGAGGGCGCCCCCGGGGGGGATTGACGGGTAGGAGACGGTGTGGTGTGCGCGTTCGTGGAGGTGGAGTTTGATTGGCGGGGGGGTCCATGATAGCGGTGAGTGAGTGGGCGGGAGGTTGGGGGGGGGGGGCGGTGGGGATGGGGGCTTGGAGGGTGGGGTGGAGAGGAGGGGGGTTGGGTCGGGGGGGGAGGGGGCGAGGAGATGTGGGGAGTGGGAGGGAGAGGGGGTTGGTGTGTTGGGCTGGGGGGAAGGGTGGGGGGGAGGGGAGGGGAGGGGGTGGGCGGGGGAGGGGGGATCGGGTGGCCTTCGCGGGGGGGGGCGGCGGGATGTTGGTAGGGGATGTGCGGAGGGGGGCGGGCGGAGGGGGGGTAGAGGGGGGGTTGGGGTGGGGGGGGGTTGGGGGGGGCAGGTTGGTGGTGGGTGGTGAGGGGGTACGTTGAGGGGGATGGGTGGGGTGGAGAGGTGGGAGGGGGGGTGGGTTGAGGGGGAGGGGTGGGGGGGTGGAGGGGGGGGGGGGGGTGGGTGGCGGGGAGGGGGGTTGGGGGGGGGGGGTGGCTGTCGAGGGCGGGGGGGAGCGTTAGTGCGGACCTGGGTGTTGAGGGGATATTGATGGGGGTGGGGTCAGGGTGGTGATGTGGAGAGTTGCCGAATCTTGCGGGGAGTAGAGCTAGGGTTTGGACAGTCCTCTGCCCTCTTTGTTGGAGTGAGAGAGAGATTGGAGAGAGAGAGAGAGTGAGAGCGAGAGAGAGAGGGGCGGGGGGGAGGGGGAGAGAGAGGAGAGAGTGAGAGATGTGGATCGAGAGACGGGGTGAGAGGGAGACGAGTGGAGAGCGGAAGAGGATGAGGTGGATAGAGACGACGATGAGGAGGAAAGAAGAGGGAAGAGGGAGGAGAAAGAGATAGAGATTAAGAGTGAGGGGGAGAGGGAGAGAGAGAGATGAGATGAAGAGAGGATTGAGATGAGAGAGAGAGGAGAAAGAGAGAAAGAGAGCAAAGGAGAGGGAAACGAGAGGAGAGAGAGAGAGGAGAGGAGTAGAGAGGAGAGAGAGAGAGGGAAAGTGAGAGGGATGAGAGGAGAGAGAGACGAGGGTCGAAGATGAGAGAGAGAGAGTAAAGAGGAAAAGGGGGGAAAAGGAAGGAGAGGGAAGAGATAGTGGAAAAGAGAGGGAAAAAAAAAAAAAAAAAAAAAAGAAAAAAAGAAAAGGAAAAAAAAAAAAAAAAAAAAATAAAAAAGGAAAGGGGTGGAAAGAAAAAAAAAAAAAAGAAGAAAATAGAAGAAAAAACGATAAAGGAAAAAAAAAGAAGGGGAGGGAAAAGGAAAAAAAAAAAAAAAAGAGAGGGAAATGATGAGTGAGATGAGATGATGAGAGAGAGAAACGATGAGAGAGCTAGAGAGAGAGAGAGAGTGGATGAGAGATAGACAGAGGAGCGAGAGAGAGAGAGAGAGAGAGAGGATGTGACGAGAGGAGTGAGATGGAGAGAGAGGACGAGAGAGAGAGAGAGTGGAGAGTGAGACGAGAGAGGAGATTGACGAGGAGGAGAGAGACAGAGATGAGAGAGAGAGAAAGATGAGAGAGATGAGAGAGAAGAGAGAGAGAGAGAGAGAGAGACGGAGAGAGAGACGACGAGAGAGAGAGAAAAAAGACGAAGAGTGATGAGAGAGAGGTGAGAGAGAGAGTGGAGCGGAGAGGATGCAGAGAGAGAGAGAGACGAGAGAGAGAGAGGAGAGAGAGGAAGAGAGAGAGGAGAGAGAGGAGAGAGAGAGAGAAGAGAGGTGTTGAGAGATGAGAGAGTAGCGAAGAGAGAGGAGAGGGTTTTGAGAGGGAGGAGAGAGAGCAGGGATGAGAGAGGGTGAGAGAACGAGAGAGGAGACGAGAAGAGAGAGAGAGGATGAGAGAGAGAGACGAGGAGATGACGTGAGAGAGAGAGAGGAGAGATGAGAGCAGGAGAGAGAGAGAGAAGTGGTGAGAGAGACGAGAGAGGATGAGGAGGTGAGAGAGGAGAGAGGAGATGAGACGTTGAAGAGAGAGCGGCACGACGAGAGAGGAGAGTGGGTGGGGGGGGGATGGAGATGAGAGGGGATGTAGGAGAAAGAGGGGAGGGGGCGGAGGAGAGAGGAGAGAGGAGAGAGGGGAAGTTGAGGAGAGAGTTGATGAGATGAGGAGAGAGAGAGAGAGGAGGAGAGAGAGAGAGAGAGGAGAGAGATGAGAGGGAGTGAGATTGATAGTGGGGGGAGGAGGGCTCTGGAGAGTTAGGGGAGAGAGAGAGAAGAGGAGAGAGGAGAGAGAGGACTGAGGGGGAGAGAGAGGAGAGGAGTGGGAGAGGGAGTCTGGGGAGAGTGAGAGAGAGGAGTGAGAGACGAGATTCGAGAGAGATGAGAGAGAGTGAGGAGGATGAAGGAGAGAGACAGAGACAGAGACAGAGAGAGAGGAGGTGACGGATGAGAGGAGAGAGATGGATTGAGAGAGGCGATGGGGAGAGAGAGACGAGAGAGAGATTGTTAGGAAGAGATTTGGGATTGAGAGAGATGAGAGAGAGGGGAGGAGCCTGAGGAGAGTGAGAGAGGGGGAGAGAGGGACAGAATGATGAGAGGGAGAGGAGAAGGTAGTCTGAAGATGTGGGAGGGGAGGGAGGAGGGGGGTGGGGGGAGAGGGAGGACTGGGAAGGGGGAGGAGGGGGGGGGGGATGAAGAGTAGAGGAAGACGAGGGAGGAGAGAGAGGGATGAGGATAGAGAAAGAGAGGGAAGAGTGGATGAGAGAGAGAGGAGAGATGAGAGAGAGGAGAGGAGGGGGGAGTGGAGAGCGGATGAGGAAGAGAGGTGGGGGTTTGAGAGAGGGGAGAGAAGAGAGAGAAGGAGGAGACTGGAGGGAGAGATGATTGTGGAGGAGAGGATGAGAGGAGAGGGAGGAGGAGCGAGGGGGGGAAGAGGAGGGAGGATGAATGAGCGAATGAGGAACGGAAAGAGAGAGAGAGAGAGGAGAGAGATGAGAGAGAGAGAGAGAGAGGCGAGCATTTCACTAAAGGATGGCGAAGGATTAGTTGCAACAGGGAGTATGCCATAGTGGATAAGGAAACAAGTTGAAGAAACGGAGATGAATGTTAGAAGATTGTATTTCAAAGTGAAAGTAAGATGAAATGAGTAGAATAAAAGAGAAAGGAAAAAGTAAAAGATTAAAAAGAGGGAATTAAGAGAAGGGAAGTGGGGGGAAAAAAGAGATGACAGATTAGAGAGAAAGCAGAGGGGGGAAAAAAGAGGGGGAAGGAGAACAGTTACAATAATTAGGGTAAGAAGAAGAGTTAGGAAGAAGAATACGAGTAAAATAGAAAAGGTAAGAGACAGTAAAGTAGAACGCAGATAAGATAGAGAAGATCTAGATCAAGTAAGATGGGAGATAAAGAGAAACGAGTAATACCAATACGAGGAATTAGATTAAGAGATTATGGTTGTGGAGACTTTAAGGAGATAAGAGAGAAGATGGAAGAAATGAACGATGGGAGGGGAGGGGAACGAGAAAGACGAAAGACTAGAATAAAAGAAAGAGAGAGAGATAGAGATACAACAGAGGTTTAAGTTAAGAAGGAAATCAAGGAACGATAGAGGGGATTTGATTAGAAGTGAAGACAGTAAAAGTCCAAAGAGTGACAGTTCGACTTCGAAGTTGAGAGAAGAGAAGTAGAGAGAATAGCAGTAGAGGGGAGCAAACCAGTAAGAGTAAAAGATAAGCATAAGAGAGGTTGAGGGAAGAATAGAATAGAAGAGAAGGAGGGGGGAAAAAAAAAGTGAATAGAACGACGAGAGAAGAAAGAAAGTAAAAAAAGAGAAGAGATTAGAAAAAAAGTGGATAAAAAAAAATAAAAGAAGAAGCAAAAACAATAAGCGAGAGTATGAAAGAGTAGAAATATGAAAAGTAAAAATATAAGAAGTAAGATCGAGAGAATCAAGAGGTGGGAAAGATATGGTGAGAGGGAGGGGGGAAAAAGGAAAGAAGCAGATAGAAAAAAGATAGAATGTGTCAAAGTAGTAACAAAGGATAAAAGAAAGAAGTAAAAAGAGAGCAGAAGAGAGTAGAAATGATTCACGTAGCCTTTTAATGAAAAGAGAACGATTATAGATAGGAGATATGGTTAGAGAGAATAAGAAGGAAAGAGATCTTGAGATAGAGAAGAAAGATAATGGAATCAGAAAAAGAATAAAATGAGTAGTAAAGTAGATGAAAGATAAAGTAGATTATTAAGAAAGGTTAAAAAGAGCAAGAGAAGAGGTGAGTTAGAGCAAGTTAGTAGAATGAGAGATAAGAGAAATGCTAGAGAAAAAGCTAAGATTAATAGGAAAGAGTAAAATGTAAGAAAGGTTATTCAAAGTAGACGGAAGAAGGAAGATTAGAATGAAAGTACAGAAGAGTAAGAAAAAAAAAAAAAAGAAAAAAATTAAAAAAAAATATTGAGAACTAATATCTCAAAGCGACGCTTCTGTTATCTATTAAGTAATTACATTCACTAGAACACACTAGAGCATATTTTCCCTAACACATACTTTTATCAATCACGATTTTTGCATAAATACGCATACGAAATCATCACCAAATGCCGTTACTCTCTCTGACATCAAAATGCAGACTAAGGAAGGAGCTTTGGTTGAACATCGACCTCGTTCTCGAAACTACATAGATTACATAGTAAAACACCTAAA
>NC_061820.1:1062363-1064863 GCF_019202785.1 Penaeus chinensis
GGAGAGAGGAGATAGGAGGGAAGAGGAAGGAAGAGGCGATAGAAAGAGAGGAGTAGAGAGGAGGAGAGAGAAGGAGAAGAAGAGAGAGAAAGAGAGGATAGAGTAGGGAAGAGGTAGTAGGAGGAGAGGAGAAGAGGAGGAGAGAGGAGGGGAGAGAGAGAAGGATAGGAGGAGAGAGGAGAGGAGAAGGAGAGAGAAGGAGAGAGCAGGGAAGAGGAGAGAGAAGGCGAGAGGAGAAGAGAAGAGAGAAGGAGAGAGAAATAGAGGAGAAGAGAAGGGAAAGGAAGGAGGAGGAGAATAGAAGAAGAAAGAGAAGAGAAGAGAAGGGAAAGGGAAGGAGAAGGAGAGAGGAGAAATGAGGAAAGAGGTAAGAGAAGAAGAGAGAGAAGGAGAGCGGAAAAAGAAGCAGGAGAGAGTAGGAGAGAAGGAGAGAGTAGGAAAGAAGGAGAGAGATAGGAGAAGGAGAAAGGAAGGAAGAGGTTGGAGAAAGAGCGAGAAGGAGAAAAGAGAGAGAGGACATAAGAGGAAGGAAGAGGAGAGAGAAGGAAAGCAAAAAGAGGAGAGAGAAAGAGAGGGGAGAGGGGAAAAGAGAGGGGAAGAAGGAGGTTAGACGGAAAAGAAAGAGGTGAGAATAAAACCCAAACGGGCATAAATCACCAAAAACTGGCAACGAAAAGTAAAAGAACAAATTAGAAATCGTAATAAGTTAAAAGAATGGAGGGAAAAATCGGAAGGCATTCCAAACGGGACTGAAAGGAATAAACACTGACAGGGGGCCGATGTGCAGCTCTGCAATTAAAAAAGCCCTTTGGCATTTTTAATTTTAAACACATCATTAAATATTTCTACGGCCTTGACATATATCATAATATTTAAAAACACATTAAGCTGACAATACATCAATTTTCAACCAAGATCAAATCAAAATCAGGAGCAACAAACAAAAATCATCAATTTCTACCATTCCCACTACATAAGTTACGCATCCAAAACCCTTTCCCTTTTACAACTGTTTTAACGGCCTGGGAAAAATTTTGTCTAAAAGGTTTGGGAAAAATTAACATTTTATCCTGTACGCAGATTTATGGACATACTTAAACATTGACGTGGTGTAATTGTTGACATTATTTTCTCGAGGGGATATTTTTAATATTTTCTTGGTTTCTTGGGCCCTGTTTGGTTTTGCGGGGGAACAGGGGAGCCCGACTTTCTCTGTACTCTCTAATTTTCCCTTTTTTGGGTTTATCCTTTCGCGTCTGTGACTTTCCCCTTTTCCTTTTCTTGTTGGTGTTGTGTTTAGTTTCTTTCAGTTTTTGTCTCTGTTGTTGGGTTTTTTTCTTTTTTGTTTTCTTTTCTTCCTTCTTCCTCAAGTCTCTCAATCTAGTATTCACCAAAAGGGTCCAAAGGGGAAAAAAAACCAAGAAAAGAAAACAAAAATATAAAGAACACAAAGACACACAAGCAAACAAACAAACACCGAGAAGATGGCCACGAGAGGGCCCACAGCAGACCCGGTCGTTAGGCCTTTATGCAGGCACGTACAAGGGGGGGGGGGGTGAAGACGTACAAGGGGGGGGGGGCGTACAAGGGGGGAGGGGGAAGACAACAGAATAACGTTGATAAAAAGATCTCTGTTATCACCGTGGTGTTCCTTGAATAATAACTATGAGGTTAGACCGATGATGAAAAGGTATGAATCCCTACGATGACTTGAGGCAGAAAATAACTAGATATTTATTTGTGTGATTACTGAGATGTTCCCTGAATAATAACTATGAGGTTAGACAGATGATGAAAAAAGGTATGCGTTTCTACTACGATGACCTTAAGACAGAAAATAACTTGATATATTTCTGTGATCACCGGGTTGTAACTTAATAATAACTTTAAGGTTAGATGATGTAAAGTTATGCGTTTCTACGATAACTTAAAAAATATGTAAGGATATAGACAGGCAGAAAATAACAATATATTTCTCTGATCAACGGGGGGGTATTTAAATAATAACTATAAGTTAGATGATGAAAAGAGTTTCCCTGATGACTCCAGTAATATGTGAGGAATTAATGAGTCACAGAATAACTTTAGAAGAAAAAAAATCCTCCAGTATGGTACCCTGAAAAATAACTTTGAGGTTAGTCAAGATGATTCCATTATATTTCGAATAACATGTGCGAAGTTAGACATTTATTAAGGTATTAGTTACCTTCAAGGAACACGTAGGAAATGAGTTAAGCACTGATAAGGTATTCATTTTCGCCGATAAAGTATTTCAATGTATATGACAGACACAGACGCCGGAGCATAAATTTTATTCCGATACATAGGACAAAAAGCGAAAGCATAATAAGTTGATCGATTACCTCTCGTCAAAGGGATCACGGACCGGAAGCCAAATTTACGAACCGGAAATGGTACGTGAGTTTGTGCGTACATGCCGTGTGTTAGGGAGGGAGGGAGGGAGAGGGAGAATGAGGGAGAGAAGTAGAGTGAGGGAATA
>NC_061820.1:1069863-1079527 GCF_019202785.1 Penaeus chinensis
CTCTTCTCCACCTCTTTCTCCACCTCTACTTCCATCTTCTTCTTCTTCTTCTTCTTCTTCTTCTTCTTCTTCTTCTTCTTCTTCTTCTTCTTCTTCTTCTTCTTCTTCTTCTTCTCCTCCTTCTCTTCCTCCTTCTCCTTCTCTTTCTCCCCGCCCCTTCTCCCTCTACCTTTCCCTAATCCTCTACCCCCTCCCTCCCCCCCTCGCCTTCCCTCTCTCTCTCTCCCTCCCCTTCCCATCCCTCTCCCTTCCTTCTCCCTCTCCGTCTCCCACCCCCTCTCCCTCTCCCCACCCCCTCTCCTTCCCCTTCCCCTTCCTCTCCCACTCCGTCTTCCCACCCCCTCTTCGTTCCTTCTCCCTCTCCCATTCCCTCCCCTCTCCCTTTGCTTCTATCACTCTACCTCTACCTCTCCCTCTCCTCTCCCCCCTCCCTCTCCCTCTCTCTCTCCCTCTCCCTCTCCTTCTCCCTCTCCCTCTCCTTCTCCCTCCTCTCCTTTCCCAACATTTGATTTTCTTTTTCTCTCTCTTCCTCGTTCTCTCATTTGCATTCCTGCATCTCTGCAATTTCACTTTTTTGGGGGGTCGTTATCTTCAAGTTTATGCAGCTCGCCCGTTGCAAAGTATACACGCTGAGTCCACGAGGAAGCAAGAAAATAATGATAATGACGACAACAATGAAGACAAGAAAGGACTGAATGAGAGATAAGCAAAAGGACCAACCGATACAGTAGATGAATACATGAAATAAACAAAGAGTGAATAGAAAATAAGTAAATAGATAGATAAATACATGAATAAATAAATACATTACGAAACAAGAAACAAAAAAAAACACACACGCTAGATAAGAAAGACAAATAGCTAAGAAAAAAGAAACCCAAGAGATCAAAACTAAAAATAAGAAAATAAGATAAAAAAAAAAAAAAATGAAATAGACTCTGGCAACCCTCGACGTCTCCTTGCCACGAGGAAATTGCAAGGATTGGTCGTGTTGCAACGCAGGACACAGTAATGGAGTCCTGCGCTGAGGGAAGAAGAGGGAGAGGGAGGAGGAGAGGGAGAGGGAGAGGGAGAGGGAGAGGGAGTGGGAATAGGAGGAGTGGGAGAGGGAGTGGGAGTGAGAGAGGAAGAAGGAGGAGAAGGAAAGGAAGGGGAAGGTGAAGGAATGGGAGAGGCAAAACGAGAGGGAGAGGAAAAGGGAGAGGGAGGGTGAGAGGGAGAGGAAGAGGGAGAGGAAGGGGAGAGGAAGAGGGAGAGGTAGAGGGAGAGGGAGAGGGAGAGGAAGAGGGAGAGGGAGAGGAATAGGAATAGGAAGAGGGAGAGGAAGAGGGAGAGGGAGAAGGAGAGGCAGAGGGAGAGGGAGAGGGTGAGGGTGAGGGTGAGGGAGAGGGAGAGGGAGAAGGAGAAGGAGAGACAAAGGGAGAGGGATAGGAAGAGGGAGAGGGAGAGAAAGAAGGAGAAGGAGAGGTAGAGGGAGAGGAAGAGGGAGAGGGAGAGGGAGAGGGAGATAAAGAATGAGAGGGAGAGGCGGAGGGAGAGGGGGATGGAAGGGAGAGGGGGAGGGGGAGGTAAACAGAAGGGGAGAGGCAGAGGGGGGGAGGGGGGGAGTCCTCCCACGTCGAACAGAGCGAAAGGGAAAAAGAAGAAGGCTACAGAAGGAACACGAGTGACAAAAACATCGCGAACAAGACGTTAACATTTCTTTTAGGTCGAGAACCTTGTGGATACGAGGGGGAAATAGCCCGCACGGATTTCTTGCTTCTTTTCTTGTTCTTTCTCTCTTCTCTCATTTTCTATTTTCCTTCTTTATCTTATTTTCTTTTTTCTTTCCTTTTTTCTCTTATTCTCTATTTTCTTTCTTTCTTTAATTCTCTATTTTCTTCCTTTTTCTTATTCTCTACTTTCTTTCTTGTTTAATTTTTCTTCTCTTTCTTTAGTATTGTCTTTCGTTTTTTGTTTTTTGTTTTTTTTAAGTTCCTGTCGTTATTACAATTATCACTATTTTCATATTAAATTTACATTTTGCTAATGTTATCATTATCAATGTCTTTACGCTTATCACCATTATCATCAGTATCACCATTATCACTACTAATCAATATTACCACTATCCTCACCATCATTATTTTTATTTTCATCATCTTTTTTCACCATCATCACCATTTTTATCATTATCTTAAACATCATTATCGTCACCCATCATCATCACCATCTTTATCATCATCACCTTTAACACCATCTTCATCCTCGTCCGTAATCACTATCACCTCCTCTGTCTATCACCTCTCTCATCACCATTCACCTTCACGTCACTCTTAATCAAAACGCAAAATAAAACAGAACGAGAATATTTTCGCCCGATCTCGTGACATTCCCGTTGTTTGGCAAGACTGTCACTCGTCCGGTTTCGTCAGCGTGTCAGTTTCTGTCAGTCTCTGTCATGGATTCGGACGTCAGTCATTTTTTTTTTTTTTTTTTTATATATCATCTGTGTTGTTGCTCTTTTGTTTGTTTGCTTTTTTAATTCCTGATTTTTTAAAGTTATCCTTTATCTTTATATTATTTTTTTTGTAATGTTTTCTCACTACTTTTATTTTTTCCACCTCTTTTTTTTTTTTTTTTCTATTCGACATTTCAAAAGAATCCCTTGGCCGTCGGCGGTTAATTAACGGTCAGGCGGCAGTTAAAAAAAACAGAGATCCATCCACGATGTCAATTACATCTAAATGAATCAACGAAGCAAAAGTCAAAACAAAATCGCTTCAAATCAATACAAGGAAATGAAACAAATAAATATATGAATAAAGAAAAGAAAAAGAAAAAAAGGTAACCGTCAACCGGAAATTGAAATACATTTACTTTTGCAATCGGAATTTTTTGCCGACCTGCGGTTTTTTTGTTGTTGTTGTTCTTCTTGTTCCTCGTTCATTGTTTCCTGGTTTTGTTCCTATTCCTGTTCTCTTGTGTTATTCTGATTTTGCTCCTACGCTGCTGTCACTAATGCTGTTCAGCTGCACTTGCTCTTGACGACGATGCTGTTATTTTGAGTCTTTCTGATGCTGCTGTCTTTGAATTCTGTTACAGAAGCTGTTTTCTTTTTCTTTTCTTTTTTCTTTTTTATTCTGCTGTTCTGCCACAGTTATTGCTGTTGGTGAGGATGGTGCTGTTATTCTCCTTCTGTTGTTATTTGGTAACGCTGTTGGTAATGCTTTTATGTTTGCTTTCCTCCTGTTGCTGTTACTTTTGTTTCTGTTGTCGATGTTGCTAATACTAATTCTATCTCTCTCTCTCTCTTTCTCTAACTCTCTCTCTCTCTCCCTCTATATATATATACATATATATATATATATATATATATCGCTCGCTCTCTTTGTTGTGGCTATTCCATGCCTGTCTTTTTGCAACTTCTTTCAATATTATTACTACTACTGTTGCTATATTCATCCCTGTCGAGCAGCCTCTCTCCTCCTCCTCTCCTCCTCCTCCCCAACTTCCCCTCCCACATCCCTCCTTCTCCCAAGGCGATCTCCCTTCCCTCTCTTCCTCCCCCTCCTTTCTTTCCCCATCTCCCCAACTTTCCCCTCCCTCCCTCCTTCCTCCTCCCCCTCAGCGTCCTCCCTTCCCCATTCTCCTCCTCCCCAACTTCCCCTCCTCCTTCCCCTTCCCCACAATCCTAGGCGTCTTCCCCTTCCTCTTCCACTTCCCTTCCTCCTCCTCCTCCTCCTCCTCCCCTTTCCCCCGAAAACCACTTCCCTTGATACATCTGTCAGTCAATTACGGATGATGTATACGCCTGTCTACTTCAGTACCCTGTGTCCTTGCTTCACTCAATGTTTATTTTATTCCTTATAAACCCTAGAATAAATTTCTTAACTCATTTATCTTCTCTTTTTCTCTTTCTTCCTTTGTTTCTTTCACACACACACATAAACACGTGCGCGCACACGTGTGTGTGTGTGTGTGTGTGTGTGTGTGTGTGTGTGTGTGTGTGTGTGTGTGTGTGTGTGGATAAATGAAGAGGTTAATGGACAGATAGGCAATTATTTAAGTAGATAGGCCTAGGTGAATAGACATATTGAGGAATATGTTCATGTACACACACATATATATGTCTGTCTGTCTGTCTGTCTGTCTGTCTGTCTGTCTGTCTGTCTGTCTGTCTGTCTGTCTGTCTGTTTATTCGCATGTATATAGACATGCATGCATACGTACACATATATGTACATATAGATACATACGTGTGTGTATGAATTAATAAATGAATATCTATATACAGTTGTTAGTGTGTCTGTCTGTGTTTATAAACCTATTTACATATATGTTCATGTTTATGTATGTATGTATATGTATACCTACACATACATCTAAACCTCCATAAAAAAGACAATTCTAACCCACAAATAAAACATGATATATCATTAACCAAAACCACCCCATCACAAACAGCGCCATAATTGCAAAGCCTCTGCAACGGCGCTGCACGAGGATACCCTGAGAACCGACACAAAGGCGTCACGTGCAGAATCAAGGGAATTGTGGCGGGAGAGCAGATCGGTCCACATTACGGGCACCTGTCATCGGGTACGGGCGGGAGGGGAGGGGCGGGGGGGGGGGGGGGGATGGTGTGGGTGTTGCGAGGGGGGGGGGGTGAGGGGGAAGGTGGGTATGAGTGCATGGGGATAAGTGTTAGGTTGTGTTAAGAATGTATGCAGAGTGTGGGGAAAGGCACGCACATACAAACACACTTATACACATATGTACAGAGAGAGAGAGAGAGATTGAATGATTAGCTGATTTGATAGCTGCATGGAGACAGATGTATAAGGTAGATGGATTCATGGTTTGATAAATTGGCTGATTTGATAGTTCGATAGATAAATAGATAGATAGTAGATTGGTAGGTAGATAAACTGATTTATTGGTTTATTTTGATAGATACTTACATACATACATATATACATAGACAGGCAGATAGACAGATAAAGAGACAGACAGTTAATTACAGTAGATTGGTGGGTAGATAGGTAGACAGACCCATACACACACACACACACACACACACACACACACAAACCCATCTGGATGAATATTTCCGAATGCATATACGAATATATATCCCGCCTTTGTACGCTAGCATATAATATTCAATTCAGCATAGCAGTCCAATCCAGCCCAATCGAGCACTGTAATCAATTCCTTTTTCAACAACGACCTCCCCCTCGGTGTTAATTCATGAACTAAATTCATTCACAGCGATGTCCTGGTATAGCCTAATAGTGGCAGGTCTCCCGTGTCTAGTTTAGAGCACCAGTGCTATAAACCCGACACGTACCGTTTATAATGGCTTATACTGCCAACTCTATTTACAACCGCATATACTCCCAACACTATTCAGAACCGTTTATACTGCCAACACTATGTACAACCGTATATACTCCCAACACTATTCAGAACCGTTTATACTGCCAACACCATGTACAACACGTTTATACTGCCAGCACTACAACCATTTAAACTATCAGCACTATTCACAACACATTTATACTCCCAAAACTATTTACAACAGCTTGTACTCTGCACCTGAAGTCTATTCGCCTTGGCTTTCCACATCGAGGCTGGGTGATCAATAACACCAGGTAATTACACGGTGCTAACAACCTATCGCCCAGCCCTTGAATTATCCCCGAGGCAGTAGGGTTTAAGCATGGGTTCGTGGTTTTGCTGGGTTTTAAAATTTCAACAGTCTTGAGTATTTTTGTATTTTCATGTCTTTCGCTTTGTTCTCTTGTTTGGTTTAATTTTTTGTTATGGTGAACCTTTCTTGTATTGGAATGATATGTATAATTGCAGTTATATTTACTAGTGGTACATCAGATCGTAGGACTATTTATCCTGTAGGTGAAGGAAAACACAGTATGATAACACGCTGGTTATCTAGTTTACAAGAAATTAGATTAAACTAAAGTACCTGTTTCTGACTGGGAATATATTTCTTCTCTGTTTTCCCCCCTTTTTTGTAGTATTGTTTGTGTAAACGTCATACCATTCAGACAGCACTGTTCTAAAACCAACAACGGTAAAAGTTGTTTTGCAAACAGCACACCAGAATCTGAAATGAATTTGTCCTACACAAGCGGACCTCCTGATTCTCCGCAATTGTGTTTGTTAAATAAACAATTAAGTATAAATATACAACCGTACACAAAAAATACATGCAACACACGCATACTGATTATTTTATATAAATATTACGTCCCTATACATATTTATATATATATATATATATATATATATACACGTTCATATATTTACTCATCTAAACGTTAAATAAAATTTGTATATAAATTAAATTCATTTATTCACTTAACCCGACATTCCCAAAACTTCCTGAAATAAATATCTTCTCGTTTTTCCTCTTTCCCCCGAGCGTCCCCAAAACCCAATTTTTTCGCCCCCCCCTCCTCCCTCCTTCTCCTCCTTTCCCCCTCCTCCTCCTCCTCCTCCTCCTCCTCCTCCTCTCCTCCTCCTCCTCTCCTCCTCCTCCCTCCTCCTCCTCCTCTCCTCCCTCTCCTCCTTTCCCCCCTCCTCCTCCTCCTCTCTCCTCCCTCCCCCTCCCCCCCCCCTTCCATCCACCCACCCGGGAATACCAAACAAGTCCACCCCCGGGGGGGGGGTGGGGGTACATCTCACGGCAGATACGTGATGCTGATCCCTCCCTCGAACCTTTGCTGCCGGGCCCGCGTTTAAAGTTTCTTTCATGTGTTTTTATAATTACTTAAGTTGTTATTGTTGTTGTTTACTCGTACTCTGCCTCTTGGGTGTTGTTCCGTTTTGTGTGGAGTGTAAACCGATTTATTTTACTTATGTACTGAAGCTGTGGGAGTGGAAGTCAGTGAGTGTAAAGTAATTGATTGTAAATTATATTGTAAATGACTGTGGAACGATATAATGGTGTGTGTGTGTTGGAGGAGGGGTGGGGAGTGTGTGTGTGGTGTGTGTGTGTGTGTTGTGTGTGTGTGTGGTGTGTGGTGTGTGTGTGTGTGTGTGTGTGTGTGTGTGTGTTTACGTGTCTGTAAGTATACCTGTCTGTGTCTCGATGTACATGGCATGCGATCTGTATTTTATCACGTGTAAGTTTTACGTAACTATGTGCATTTGTGTATACGTGTAGCCGAAAATTAGCTTCCCTTTGATGTCAACTCAACTCTACCAGTCGCTTTGTAATTTCGCAAACCCAACTCAGTCGTATTGGAAAAAACTGGATTAAAACAAACCTTTGGAATCGCTGGTGTACTCCGATTAAAGACAGGCTTCAGGCGTATCTATAATCATTATAATACTATTGCTTGAAATAAACTAGGAATGTGATGCTGCTTCATTCTGAAATTATGTGCTAAAAAATCGTAAACAAAAAATAAAAAAAATCGCACGATGCTTTTTGACCAACTATCAGAAGATTGCAAACATATAGACTTCCTCCTCATTGCAGACAAAAAACAAAACCAGAGGAAAACGTGCAAGATTGCAGACCGGACGAGCTCACACCACTTTCAGCGTGTCGAGATTCGCGAAAGAAAATCTCAAGGACTTTTCTTCATCAAAGTTTTCTCAACAAGTTTTCGAAAAGAAGAAACTCGAAGACACACACGGACACTTCCTAGAATACGTCCCTCGCTCTCTCTTTGGCTGCAGGTTGAAAATGCGGGTGGTGATTATTGCGGTGCTGCACGAGGCATTTTGCATAAAGTGTTAACGCAAAGGTCGAGATGTTACCTCCGCCTGAGTGTCTACGACTTACATGACTTAAGAATTTGTAGAAGAAAAAGGGGGGACATTTGTAGGCTTTAACGCCAAGGAATAGCTCGGGGAAAGTTCTTTGCATGTAAATGTTCTTTAGCTGTGCTTTATGTTTGTATACATGCATACATATACATATACATATATAAATATATATAGTGTTTTGTGTGTGTGTGTGTGTGTGTGTGTGTGTGTGTGTATTGTGTGTGTTGTATGTATTTATTTTCGTATGTATATATGTATGTATTATATGTATGTTTGTATGTTGTATGTAGGTATGTATGTTGTATGTATGTAAAGTATGTGTGTGGGTGTGTGTATGAAATATATGTATGTTGTATGTATGTATGTATGTTGTATGTTTGTAGGTTTTGTTATGTATATGTTTTAGTTGTAAAATTTATGCATGTATATGTATGTATGTATGTGTATGTATGTATGTATATGTATGAATATATGTGCTTCTATATGTGTATATATGTATATGTATACATGATACATACATACATAAACAACATAAGCTCACACGTGGCCATATATGCACAGATAAGATAGACATACAAATATCAGAGGATATATCAGTATCCGGCCTTCTGCCACCTGTTCTATGATATGAGTGACACCCGTCACGTAATTGCATACTGGAATAAGTGAGGCAGCAATTGCAAAATCAACTATGAGCTGATTAAGTCTGATTTTGTGCCGATACAAAACTGGGTTTAAGCGAGGAAGTGAGTGCCGTTTGTGTTTCTATGTGCAAATATATGTATATACATAAACATATATATATTGCTTTTTTTTCTTTCTTTTTTTGTGTGTGTGTGTATGTTTGTGTGTGTGTGTGTGTATGCGCGCGCGTGTGTGTGTAGGTGTGTATATGTACGTGTGGGTGTTCGTGCGTGCGTGCGTGAGTACGCGTATGTGTCCACAACCCGTATTCCCAAAGACCGTACATATCTACCCGAGGAAGAAAAAAAAAAGGCTACACCTCCCTCCTCTACCCCCTCCCCCCTCCCCCTTATCCTACCCCAACCCCCCCCGCCCTTTTTTTTGGGGCCCCCATACGGGCGTCTCCGCTCCAAAGAAAGAAAAAATAAGGAAGGGCCTTTACCCGCCCCCCCGCCCTCCCCCCCCCCCCCCCCCCTCCGTCGATGTACACCCAAAAATGGACAATTTCCGAAAGTCTCTCCCTCGCTTGAGTTGCCAGTTAGTGAAAATAGGGTTCCTATTTTTTTTTTTTTTTTTTTTTTTTAAGGTATTTCTTTGTTTTCTCTTAATAAAATCTTGGGAAGTAATTGCAAGTGCTTTTGATATGAGGAATATATGCTGGTATATTACAACAATATTAGTAAAGATAATTGATGATGATAACAAAATAATAACAATAATAATGATAATAATGATAATAATTTTATAATGATTAATAATTACAATAATAATGATAATGATTAATAATAATGATAATATTTAAAAACCCAAAATTGATAATAATAATTACAATTTAAAAATAATAATAACAAAAATAAAAATAACAATAATAATAAACCCAAAAAATAATAATAATGATGATGTTTAAAGATAATTAATAATAATAATAATAATAATTTAATAATTTAATAATAATGATAATGATAACAATAATAAAAATAATAATAATAATAATAATAATAGTAATAAGAATAACAACAATGATAATGATAATAGAAATAGCAGTATTAGTAGTAATAGTACTGCTACTACCACTACTACTACAACGCAAACACTCATAACAAAAGCACTGACATTCGTAAATAAGAACATGAAAATAACAACAACAGTGATTTTAACTCACAGAACCGCCTCGCCTGCTTCACATCTCACCTGAAAG
>NC_061820.1:1088632-1101132 GCF_019202785.1 Penaeus chinensis
TTTCCGAATTACTATAAGGTGGAGCTTTGATAGTGAGGAAAAAAAAAATATTTCGAGTGCGGAAGATGGGGGAAGGGGGGGGGCGGGAGGGGGGGGGAGCATCATGTGAGCGTGTGGATTTCATAAATGTAATCCTATGTTTTGTGTATATAAGATCATGTTTGATTGTAATATATATTCCAATATGTTTATGTTATTTCTGACGAATTAGGTATTACGTGTGATATAAAATTCATCACGTATAATATATGATGTGTATTGGATTATAATATATGATGTATTATTATATGGTACATAAAATATCATGAATAATAGCCACTTAGTCTAATATCATAAAATATCATATCATGGATTATTTCGCTGCGAAATATAAATAAAAACGTTGCATGCAATCAAGAGACATCAATATGCATTCCAATCAAACGGATGACGACGGGGATTATGATCACTCACCTTCATTTCCTCTGACTTTCAAAAAAAAAACAATTTTGAACTATGAACTATGTGTTATAAAAGGAAATGTTGAACTTTGGACACGTGTAGCTATGCATTAAAAAAATATTATTGTTGATTCTAAAAGCAAGTTCAAACGTCATAGTCACGTTGAAGATTATATATATTTATAAAAAAAAAAAAAAAAAAAAAAAAAAAGGGTATGGAAATTATGTAAATGAATTTAAAGAATAAAATAAAAATAGATTAATAAATAAAAAGGGTAAAACACAAATATATAAATAAACAAAGAAGCAAATAACAAAAGCAAATCAATAAATAAAAAGCCTTTAAAAAATAAAACGCAATTTAATTCAACCCATAATTACAAGAACATGTTTGAACACGTTTTTACATAATCCTCTTCGTTAGTTTTAAAAAAAAACGAGAGTAAGTATAATAGAAAAGTGGAAGAGATTAATTGACAAGCTTTCAGCCATTCCATTAGTATAAGTGTCAATATTACTTTGCGGAAAGAATTCTCTTCATGTGATTCTTTTTCTAAATATATTTTTTCGGGATGGTAAGATATGGGGGGGGGGGAGGAGAGGTGCCAATTGCTAATTTCCTTATTGGTTTATTGGGGTTGTAATGTCTATGATAGTTCTTGTGTTTATTGTTAGATTTGTTTGTTTAATATCATCGATATGTTTTTTTTTTTTTTGTTTTATATATATAATCAGTAACTGTATAATGATTTATCAATATCACAAGTTCATGCTCCTCATCACTTGTATGCTACGATAATAATGCCGATTGTGTGTGTGTGTGTGTGTGTGTGTGTGTGTGTGTGTGTGTGTGTGTGTGTGTGTGTGTGTGTGTGTGTTTAACAGCGAACAGATACTTATCACCTTTCACTTCACACACCTACAAAGGGCCACCGATGAACAGGTCAAAGGTCAGCATGTGTGATGACCTAGCTTAAAGATATATCCAACCATGACCTCAAAAACTGTACAGATCTCTTTGTAATATTCCCCGCCCTCTACGGTAGGCAATAAAAAAAAGTACTTATGGCAGAAAAGACGACCTTAGGAAGCGAGTTTCGAGTTACCTTACACGACCTGAGAGAAATAAGTATTTTCACTTCTTTTAAATGATATACAAGATTTTTTTCTGATTTGGTAAATAAATCCCTATTGATACCTTTTTTATCACTTTCATAATTTTATATAGTAGAATAAAATACATTCGTGCGTTTAAAGTTTTAAACAGCTCAGCACAATGCAAATAAAGTCTTATGAATGAGCTTATATATCGGAAATCAAATTACAAATCTAAAATATTCTATTGCATAGACGCCAGCGATGAAAAGTCGAAATTAGCATCTATTCACAACGAACAAATATGTATTCTATTTTTCTTACTTTCTCTCTCTCTCTCTCTCTCTCTCTCTCTCTCTCTCTCTCTCTCTCTCTCTCTCTCTCTCTCTCTCTCTTTCTTTCTCTTTCTCTCTCTCTCTCTCTCTCTCTCTCTCTCTCTCTCTCTCTCTCTCTCTCTCTCTCTCTCTCTCTCTCTCTCTCTCTCTTTCTTTCTCTTTCTCCCTCTCTCTCTCTCTCTCTCTCTCTCTCTCTCTCTCTCTCTCTCTCTCTCTCTCTCTCTCTCTCTCTCTCTCTCTCTCTCTCTCTCTCTCTCTCTCTTTTTTGGGGGGGGAGACAAACGAAAAATCACTTTCACAACGCAAATGAAAAATATGAAAAATTTAATTTCTCTCTGCAATGCCTACTCTTATTCTCTGCAATGCCCCTTCTCATTCTCTGCAATTGCACTTACTGTTTCTGACAACAGTAAATATACGCAGAAAAATTATTAATGAACACTTGATTAATAAAGTCAATGAAAAATCAGGAAGAAAATTGTGTTCGTTGTCTGCAACATGATGCATTTTTTCATTAATTAGAGTGATGGTCATTATGAACATAAAATCATTAGTTCCATATAAAGAAGAACGTTATTGATCATTTTTTTAGACATTTTTTTTAGAAAATTGTAGAGTTCTTGGTAAATAAAATCGCGAGAGATGACTGTACTTTTTTGTGAAGAGAAAGTATGGTCTTTGTGAACCCTTTTCGTATGAATAATAAATGTCCTTTGTGTATAAGGAAGGATCTTTGTAAATTGAAAAATCTCTCAATAAAAAGGTATGTGGATGGGAAAAAAAATACAAATAAAAAGGAGCCTTTGTGAATAGATTTGTCAGGGTGAATCAGATTTTTTTTATGTGAATAAAGGAAGTTATTTGTTAATAATGAAACGTTCTTGTTTAGCGAAATCAAGAGAGTTCCCTTCTATATCCTTATACATTTAAATACTTTAGTTTGTATTTAGAATGTGTTGAACTCACTGTAGAAAAGGAATAACTGAACTGATAAGAAGTTTATTAGCATATTCTATGCAAAATAGCTTTACGTCCCGAAGAGGAAATGCACGTGATATGTGAAATATACTACACATTAGACTCAACACTGGGGTGGAAGTGGTCATTCCTCCCCAAAATAAGCGATAAATGCGTAGTTGTGTGCATGTTGCAAGTTGTAGTGTATGTGTGTATGCTTGGGAGAGTAAGGTGTGCAGCGTGATTATGATAACACACTGGTATTACAAAATAACTGTAGTTTAATTTATTCCTAGAAATTTGGGGACATTTCTGTAGCCCCATTCGCTAATAATGTTTTAGAAGTATGGTATTAAATACTTCCAAAGCCTCATTGCATTATCGCAATATCATCCCACCATCTGCACATCACATCGTCACGATTTCATTACACAATCCCTGAAACCACGCCAAACATACTCTCTTCATCACACTCGTGACCACACCACGGTTACTACATCCTCAATACCTCATCACACAGTCACCGCCTCATATCCCAGTCACCATCATTCAGTAATAAACTGTCACCATACCCTCACAAAGACGTCACTATACATTCTGACACAATCACCATTAATGAAGCAAATTGCGAGTACACACCAACACGACACATGCACCATACAGTCACCCCTTTACCACTCTCACCACATTCTGATCACTTCTCATCATACCTTTCGCCACAGACCTCACAATAGCGTCATCACATATCGCACAATCACCATTTCACCATACCACAGGTCCAGCATAATCACCAAGCCATCACCACACCGCTCATCCATCGCCAAATTCACAATAGCGTCCTCACACAATCACCAACAGCCTACATCACATCCCTCACGCACTCACCACACTACCAACTCATCACTAAACCGTCACCACAGTCAACAGCGTCACCACACATCACACCATCACCTCCAGACACCTTGCCTGCCCCCATCACCATAACACAAGCCATCTATCAAAGGGAAATGGCTTTTGATGCATCGGATACATGGCGATCAATAGCGACTTGCATTTAGCAGGACAGACCGCAGACTTCGAACGCAAAAGGCGGCGAATAATTCGTAGTTATACCGCATGCCTGGAAGTGGTTATTTGCGTGTGAAATTGTGTGTATAAGGGGTGAGGGTGGTTCTTTCGTGCATGTGTTTGTTTGTTTATTGTGCGTAAGTGAGTGTGTGTGTGTGTGTGTGTGTGTGTGTGTGTGTGTGTGTGTGTGTGTTGTGTGTGTGTGTGTGTGTGTGCGTGCGTGCGTTCGTGCGTGCTAAACGTGTTTACATACATAAATATTCATTATGTTAATTTTGTTTTAGTCGTAAATGAGATGCATTGTTAATTTCCGTAATAAATAACACGTACAAATTCTCCGAAATAAACATCCAAATCTAAATGTTTTTTTAATTCCAAGTTTCGTCACAAGATGATTTGCAGAACCCAGGTCAGAGGTCACCAACTTTTTCATCCGAGGTCATCCTTGTCTGACTCGGTCTCACGTGGGTGTTTCTTCGCCTCCAATGCCTCGGGAATTAGGGTTAGCGATGTATGCATATGTATTAGTCAAGGGTCCTGCGTGTAAAGGGAGGAATTTGGTAAAACGTTAATTCTCCTGTTGAATGCGGCACTATGAAACTAAACTCAGATATTGATGCTGGTGCCTGAGAAATATTAATGTTATTAATATCGACATACAGTTTCGTGTTATAAAAAGGACGATTTTATTGATACAGTTAATGTTTATTTAATATTGTTACTTTACATTGTTATTGCTGTTTCACTCTATTTGGGAAGGGACATATGAGGTCTGAATACCAGTATGCCACGGCAATCTTCTCAGTTACTGTTTGAGTTTATAGTTTACAGTTTAAATATACGATTTACAGTTTACTTGCACAATTAGCAGGTTACTTACACAATTTACAGGCTACTTGCACAGTTTACAGGTTACTTGCACAATTTAGAGTTTACGTACACAATCTACAGTTTACGTACACAATTTACAGTTTAATCACATTTTGCAATTTAATCACATGTTACAGTTCAATCACAGTTTACAGTTAACAGGTATAGTCAACCTCGCACTGTGAGACATCAACCTGGGCTTGTTATCACCCTCCCCGAGCGAAGAAAGCAAACGAACGACTCAGCCATCACCTTTCTCGAATTGTTGAGCAAAGGCCGACGTCGCTGGAGCCTGAAATCAGCCTGAAATCCTCCATCGGGAACTGCTTCACGCCTCAACTGAAGCACTATGACTCCGATTCCTTTGCACGAGACAGGCTTCACTTGGAGAGCGAGAGTGAGACATCGTTGCAAGTCTATCGAGTGATTTATTCTTCATGTAGCCTTTATTAGGGAGTCCTGAAGGATGTTGATAATTGGATTTTCTTTCTCTCTCTCTTTTAGGGGGGTGGGGGGTAGCTGATTGTGAAGGTGCGCGTATTTTTTTGGTGTTTTCAAATGAAAAGACGATCGGTATTGACTCACAGGCCTTTGGTAAATGTGAGTCATAGATGCTGCACCTTCCGTTTGTTCGTCTTTGTGTGTGTGTGCGTGTGTGTGTGTGTGTGTGTGTGTGTGTGTGTGTGTGTGTGTGTGTGTGTGTGTGTCCAGGCGGCTGTGTTTCATATTTTATTCCACGTTAACGCTGCATTCTTACTTCATTCTTATTCTGAACCTTGTGTCATTACCTCATAATTCCCCGCCTAGAGAAAGTTTCCCAGTAATTAAATCGACCACAGTCCAACTACCCTCATTACCGAAAAACAACCTTTTTTTGGGAGTGAAAGATCTGCCAAACCTGACCTCATACGATGACGTAAGGCGACCTGTGACCCCAGATGGAATTTTACGTTTGTACATCATTCAAGAGTATGCGCGTCCTAAGGTGTTCTCAGACTAAATGCCCGAAGATGTGTTTATCATAGCGTTTATATAACTTAAACTTTTACTTATAACTTAAATACATATTTGGAAATCTTTATTTACACTAAACATATAAAATTCAAACAAGCTCTCTAATTATCTTTGTAAAAAAATGAAATAGTTTTTCAGCTGCAACCATTTGTATCCTTTGATCGCATTTCATTCATTATAAATATAGAAAGGATCTTTGAAGCTGGGCGCATAGTAATAATGATAATTATGATAATAATGAGGATTATAATTGTGATGATAATAATACTAATAAAGGTGGTGATAATAATAGTAATAATAATGATAATAATAATGATAATAGCGGTAATGATAATCATTGATGTCATGATAACATCAATTATTATATAATGACGAAGATAATGATAATCATAATGGTGATAATGATGAGAATAATCATGATAGCAATAATAATGACGAGGCTAATGACAGCGGCTATAATATAATAGTAATAGTAAAAAGGGAATTGGTATTTATAGATTATTATATTGACAGCAAAACATAATAATGATGATAATTCTTCCTTCTCTTTCTCTCATCTTTTTCTTTCTCTTCTCTTTTTAATTCCTTCTTCCTTTCTTCTTTCTTTATCGCCCTTTCTCTTCCTTCCTTCTCTTTCTTTCACCCTTCCCTTTCTTTTTTCCGTTTCCTTTTCCAATTCGTTCCTTTCTTACTCTCTTTCTCCGTTGCTCTCTCTTCTCCTATCTCTCTCCCTCGCCGATTTTGTCTTCCTCTTCCCCTACCTCTCCATTTTCTCTCTCCGCTTCTCTCTTCCTCTTTTGTATATTCCGTTCTTTCCTTCTCCGTCTCTCTCTCCCTTTATCTTTCTCCATCGCTTCCTACCTCCATTTCTCTTTTTCATCCCTTTCTCCCTCTCCATCACTTCCTATCTATCTCTCCCTTTCTCTCTTTCTCCATCCTTTACTATATCTCCCTTTCTCTCTTTCTCCATCCTTCCCTATCTTTCCCTTTCTCCATCACTCCCTATCTCTCTCTTTCGCTCTTTATCCACCCTACCTTATTTCTCCCTTTCTCCATCCTTGCTTATCTCTCCCTTTCTCTCTTTCTCCATCCCTCCCTCTCCCTCCACTTTTCCTTCTCCTATTCCCAACTCTCCTCGAACATTACGTCATGTCCAACGACCCCAATTTCTCTTCATGACATCTCTGGAATGGTCTCTTGGCATATTCGTGAGAGAGGATCGCCGCGTCTTGTCATGAAAGATGGTCTTGTTAATTAGATTACTAAGATATAACATTATTCGACACGCATAAGAGGAGAAAGAGCAAAGGAAGATAGAGGAGGAGAGGGTTTGTCAACATGTTTTCGTGACGTCACAAGGGACCGTGTGTGTAAAGGAGGGCGGGTGAGAGGCAGCGTGTGGAGATGGGTGTATGGCGTCTGAGGTAGTATTTTTTCGTTTTTTTTTTTTTTTTTTTTTCAACTTATGATGTGTGTAGGAGATTGGTATTTAAGTTATATTGGCGAAATATGCGGTAAGGTCATATTGCGTATGGTGGGTCTTTCTCTCTCTCTCTCTCTCTCTCTTTCTCTTTCTCTCTCTCTCTCTCTCTCTCTCTCTCTCTCTCTTCTCTTCTCTCTCTCTCTCTCTCTCTCTCTCTCTCTCTTCTCCCTCCCCCTCTCCCTCCTTCTCTTAGCCATCCCTCCCTCCCCCTCTCCTTCCCTCCCTCATTCCCCCTACCCCTCTCCCTCCCTCTCTTCCCCCTCCCCCATCCCCCCATCCCTCTCCCATTCATTCCCCCATCCCTCCCTGTCCCTCCCTCTCCCATCAAAACTTCCCTCATGCCCCTCGCGCCGCCCTCCCCCGCATCCCCAGCGGCGCCCAAGGGACCCACTCCCCTGCCGATGACCCACAAGGCGCTTCGGTCCTGTGTTTCAAGGGTTGTAAAAATGATGGTCGCTTCTTCCCGGTCTGAGCTGGATATTTTTTTTTTTTTTTTTTTATGGTGACCTGTTGAATGACGTGGTTTCTTCAGTGTTGGTATTGGGCTTTGTCTGTTTTCTTTTCTCCTTTTTTTTATCTCGTCTAATTTGTATTTGTTTTATCTCATCGGTTTTTTTTTATTTTTTATCTAGTCTTTTTTTATAAATTTTATTTCGTCTACTTTGTTTGTTTCGTTTATTTTTTTGTTTTATTATTCTACTTCTTTAATTTTCTATTTCTGCTTCTTCTCATCTTTATTCTTTTATTTTTCTATTTCTTATTCTGATTCTACTTCTACTTCTTCCTCTCTTTCTTCTTTTACTTCTACTCCTTCTTATTTTTTCTTCTTAAACCTCTACTTCCCCTTTTCTTCTTCTTTCTCTTTTCCTTCTCCTTCTTCGTCTGTTTTATTTTTCTTTCGTTAGTTATTGCCACTGTAGGCGTGGAAAGAAAATCTAATTGACGCGAATTAATTTCATAAAATGTTATCGGACGTGGAACTTTCTCAAAGAAATAAACATTATAAAAGAGATTTATCAACCAACATCTCTAACTAAATCTATATTTATTTTACCAGTGGGTCAAATAAGGTAAACTTCCGGCATCTTCTGTGAGTATGACCTTATCTTTCCACTTCGGGTCACCAGGAGATTCAAAGCAGGACCGAGAGAACGTTTCGCGTGACCTAAAATGACCTATTTTTGGTCGGCCAGATCTCAATAAACGTGTAATATATTAGTAAGGTTACTGGTAATGTAAAAAAAAAAAAATCTCTCTCTCTCTCTCTTTATATATATATATATATATATATATATATATATATATATATATATATATATATATATACATACATATATGTATATGTATATGTATATATATACATATATGTATATATATAACTATTTTGAAGAAATTAATATGTTATATGAGTCCGAAAAAAATTCCATATTTATTATTTCAGACGTTTTTAATGAGAAGATTATTGCAAATAAATTTGGAGTGCTATCTGTTTTGAACGGTGGGTATCATTAGCATAATTACTGACCGCAGCTGCAACTAAAAGGCTATAAAATGAGTTTCTGTTATATCACCTTGCATTAGTGGTGTTTCATCCCAGTGATTATTAGTTATTAACATCATTGTCATCGTCATTATTGTCATCGTTATTGTTGTCATCGTTATTATTGTCATTGTTGTTATTATCATTGTTATTATCATCATTGTTATTATCATCATTGTTATTATCATCATTGTTGTTATTATCATAGTTATCATCATCATTGCTATTATTACCATTATTATTATTATTATCAATATTATTATCATTACTATTATTATTATTATTATTATCATTATAATTATTATTATCATTATAATTATTATTATCATTATAATTATTATTATTATTACAATTATTATTAATTATTATTGATATAACAATTATAACCATTGTTATTATCATTACTGTTATACTTCTTAGTAGAAGTAGTAGTAGTATCATCCTCATCATTATTATTACTATTATCATCATTATCACAATTATTATTACTATTGTCACCATTATCACAGTTATTATTATTTCAATTATTATAATAAATGTTATTATCATTATTAGTAGTAGTGGTACTACTACTACAATAATTTATAATCATCATTTTATTAATTTATTACTGTCATTATTATTTTTATTATTATCAATGTTATGATAATTATGATGATTGTTAGTATTTTCATTATAATTATCATTATTACTATTATCATTATTATTATTATCATTATTATTATTGTTATTATTATTATTATTATTATTATTATCATTACTTTCATCATTATTATTAATATTATTATCATTATTATCACTATTATTATTACTACTATTAGCTTCATTATCATCATCATCATTATTATTATCATTATCATTATCGTTATTATCATATCATCATCATTATTATTATTATTATTATTATCATTATTATTACTATTGGTATCATTATTATTATCTTTATCATAATCTTTATCATTTTCATATTATTACTATTATTATTATTATCATTATTATCATTATTATTATTATTATCATTATTATTATTATTATCATTATTATTTTTATTATTATTATTATTATTATTATTATTATTATCATTATTATTGTTATTCTTATTATCATTTTCATCATCATCATCCTTAATATTGTTATTATCATTATTATTATTGTTATTATCATCATTATTATTGTTATTATTACTATTATTATTATTATCATTATTATTGTTATTTATATTATTATTTTCATCATTATCATCATCATCAATATTATTATTATTATTATTATTATCACTGTTATGTTTATTGCTATTATTACAATTATTATTATTGTTTACTGTAATTATTATTATTATTATCATTAGGAGTAGTAGTATGTTTATTATTATCATCATTATTATTAGCATTATTATTATCATCATTATTATTAGTATTATTAGTAGTAGTAGTAGTATTACTACTACTATCATTATTACTACTATTATTATTATCACTTCTACTGTTATCATTACTACTATCATCGTCATCATCATATTATTATTATCATTATTATCATTATCAATATTATTATCATTATTATTTTTTTTATCATTATTATTATTATCATTATTATTATTATTATTATTATTATTATTATTATTATTATTATTATTATTATCATAATTATTATCATTATTGTTATTATCATTATCATTATTGTATTATTATCATTATTATAATTATTATTATCATTATTATCATTACTATTATCATTATTATCATTATTATTATTATTAATATTATTATTAGGTTTATGTTTATTGTTATTATTATTATTATTATCATCATTTGCTTTACTATCATTATTATTATTATCAATATCATTATTATTATTATTAATATCATTATTATTATTATCAATATCATTATTATTATTATCAATATCATTATTATTATTATCAATATCATTATTATTATTATCAATATCATTATTATTATTATCAATATCATTATTATTATTATCAATATCATTATTATTATTATCAATATCATTATTATTATTATCAATATCATTATTATTATTATCAATATCATTATTATTATTATCAATATCATTATTATTATTATCAATATCATTATTATTATTATCAATATCATTATTATTATTATCAATATCATTATTATTATTATCAATATCATTATTATTATTATCAATATCATTATTATTATTATCAATATCATTATTATTATTATCAATATCATTATTATTATTATCAATATCATTATTATTATTATCAATATCATTATTATTATTATCAATATCATTATTATTATTATCAATATCATTATTATTATTATCAATATCATTATTATTATTATCAATATCATTATTATTATTATCAATATCATTATTATTATTATCAATATCATTATTATTATTATCAATATCATTATTATTATTATCAATATCATTATTATTATTATCAATATCATTATTATTATTATCAATATCATTATTATTATTATCAATATCATTATTATTATTATCAATATCATTATTATTATTATCAATATCATTATTATTATTATCAATATCATTATTATTATTATCAATATCATTATTATTATCCTCATTGTTATTATTACATTGATTACTGTAACTTTTATTATTATCATAACCATTATCACCATAATTATTATTATTACATTTATTACGATCATCATCACCAATATCCTTCTCTTCATCATTATACAAAGCGATCAACCGCCCGCACGGAGCCTTCCCACCGGCGTCACTTAAGGTCACAGTGTTTCTGCGAAGTGATTCCCGAGTCGCTTGGCGTGTGGAGTACATATTCGGCCTCCGCCGTGACGCACCACACACAACCCGTCTGGAGAATGAATACTACACGCTACCGTTCCGCTGTGGATCGCATGGGCTTCCCTTGCCATGAATCCGGGAAGTTTGGGACGATGTGCTTCCGTGAGCAGGAGATGTGGATGCCGGCGAGGCACGGGTACCTGCTTTACCCCCAGCATGATGTGGCGCTCGTGAACCCCGCTGGCCGTGGGGGGAACGCCAGTGTCTATGGGCAGCACCACAACCCTGTATGTTATCCCCTGGGTCAAGGTGGCCCTCTCCCGTCCACGAGTGCCAGCTACTACCACTCGGGCATAGCTCCGGGCCCCGCAGCGTGGGCACCTGGCACTCCGGCACAGCTCCCTCACAGCCTCGAGTCCCTGCCTCACCGAGGAGCCTCCCGCAAGAGGAAAGGATCCGCCACCGAGCTGGACGGGGCGGCGGGCAGGCTGCTCGGCCGGGCGTCCAAGAAGAGGCCGCGGCCGCAGGAGCACCTCGGCGGGGACAAGAAGCGCGCGCACCGACGCCGCGTGATCCGAGCGTCGCCGAGCAAGGTCAAGGAGCTGGAGGACGCCCTCGACGCCCTGCGCGAGAGGGAGCGACGGGCGAAGAAGGAGCGGGAGGAGAAGGTGCGGGCGGCGTGGAGACCCTGGGAGTGAGGGGGGGGGGGGTGTCGGGGAGGTTCTAGTCTACAATAAACTACATGATCGTGTATGTTTCGGGTTTTATTGTACACAGCCAGAATACTCCCCTTCTCGCTCATGCAAATTCACATCTAGAAAGACTAAATTTCCCAAACTCCTATCCAACCTTACCCTTTCATCCATTCCACGACTACCCACCCCCCAAAAAATGGCAGTACTACCTTATGACTT
>NC_061820.1:1116132-1136132 GCF_019202785.1 Penaeus chinensis
CCTCCCTTTCCTCCTCCTCCCTTTCCTCCTCCTCCCTTTCCTCCTCCCTTTCATCCTCCCTTGCCTCCTCCTCCCTTTCCTCCTCCCTTTCCTCCTCCTCCCTTTCCTCCTCCGCCCTTTCCTCCTCCCTTTCATCCTCCCTTGCCTCCTCCTCCCTTTCCTCCTCCCTTTCATCCTCCCTTGCCTCCTCCTCCCTTTCCTCCTCCCTTTCCTCCTCCTCCCTTTCCTCCTCCCTCTCCTCCTCCCTTTCCTCCTCCTCCCTTTCCTCCTCCTCCCTCTCCTCCTCCTCCCTCTCCTCCTCCTTCCTTTCCTCCTCCTCCCTCTCCTCCTCCCTCTCCTCCTCCTCCCTTTCCTCCTCCTCCCTCTCCTCCTCCCTTTCCTCCTCCTCCCTCTCCTCCTCCCTTTCCTCCTCCTCCCTCTCCTCCTCCCTTTCCTCCTCCTCCCTTTCCTCCTCCTCCCTTTCCTCCTCCTCCCTCTCCTCCTCCCTTTCCTCCTCCTCCCCTTCCTCCTCCCTTTCCTCTCCTCCCTCTCCTCCTCCCTTTCCTCCTCCTCCCTTTCCTCCTCCTCCCTTTCCTCCTCCCTTTCCTCCTCCCTTGCCTCCTCCTCCCTTTCCTCCTCCCTTTCCTCCTCCCTTTCCTCCTCCCTCTCCTCCTCCCTCTCCTCCTCCCTTTCCTCCTCCTCCCTCTCCTCCTCCCTTTCCTCCTCCTCCCTCTCCTCCTCCCTTTCCTCCTCCCTTTCCTCCTCCTCCCTCTCCTCCTCCCTTTCCTCCTCCTCCCTCTCCTCCTCCCTTTCCTCCTCCTCCCTCTCCTCCTCCCTTTCCTCCTCCTCCCTTTCCTCCTCCCTTTCCTCCTCCTCCCTTTCCTCCTCCTCCCTTTCCTCCTCCTCCCTCTCCTCCTCCCTTTCCTCCTCCTCCCTTTCCTCCTCCCTTTCCTCCTCCTCCCTTTCCTCCTCCTCCCTCTCCTCCTCCCTTTCCTCCTCCTCCCTCTCCTCCTCCCTTTCCTCCTCCTCCCTTTCCTCCTCCTCCCTTTCCTCCTCCTCCCTTTCCTCCTCCCTTTCCTCCTCCTCCCTTTCCTCCTCCCTTTCCTCCTCCTCCCTTTCCTCCTCCCTTTCCTCCTCCTCCCTCTCCTCCTCCCTTTCCTCCTCCTCCCTCTCCTCCTCCCTTTCCTCCTCCTCCCTTTCCTCCTCCTCCCTTTCCTCCTCCTCCCTCTCCTCCTCCCTTTCCTCCTCCTCCCTTTCCTCCTCCTCCCTTTCCTCCTCCTCCCTTTCCTCCTCCCTTTCCTCCTCCTCCCTTTCCTCCTCCCTTTCCTCCTCCTCCCTTTCCTCCTCCCTTTCCTCCTCCTCCCTCTCCTCCTCCCTTTCCTCCTCCTCCCTCTCCTCCTCCCTTTCCTCCTCCTCCCTTTCCTCCTCCTCCCTTTCCTCCTCCTCCCTCTCCTCCTCCCTTTCCTCCTCCTCCCTTTCCTCCTCCCTTTCCTCCTCCTCCCTCTCCTCCTCCCTTTCCTCCTCCTCCCTTTCCTCCTCCCTTTCCTCCTCCTCCCTTTCCTCCTCCTCCCTTTCCTCCTCCCTTTCCTCCTCCTCCCTTTCCTCCTCCTCCCTTTCCTCCTCCTCCCTTTCCTCCTCCTCCCTTTCCTCCTCCTCCCCCTCCCTCTCTTCTTCTTCCTCCTCCTCCTCCCTCTCCCTCTTTTCCTCCTCCTTCCTTTCCTCATCCCCTTCCTCCTCCTCCCTCTCCCTCTCTTCTTCTTCCTCCTCCTTTTCCTCCTCCTCTCTCTCCCTCTTTTCCTCCTCCTTCCTTTCCTCCTCCTCCTCCTCCCTCACCCACTCTTCCTCTCCCTCCTTTCACCTCTCCTTCTCCCTCTCTTCCTTCTCCTCTTCCTCCTCTTCTTCATCTTTTCCATCCATCTTTCTTCCTTTTCCTCCTTTGTCTCTCTCCCTTTCCGAGCAAGTCATTTATATTTTCTTATATAATTGACGGTATCCTTTTCCATGACATTTCAATTTAGAATTCTTTAATTTGAAAGATAATTAGATGAAGACGTAATTGACTTTTTTCATCTTCTTTTTTTCTTCATTTTTCTTCTTTTTCTTTTCTTTTTTTACTCTATTTTCTTTTCTTTTTTGTTTTCTTTTCCGACTTTTCTTTTGTTTTATTTTACCTTCATTTCGTCTGGCTTTATTTTGCTCTATTTTCTGTCTTTGTTTTCCTTTATTTCTTTCTTTGTCTATCTTTACTTTAATTCTTTCTCTCTCTTTTTCTTTTTTTTTCTCTTTCTCTTTATTTTTTTTTCTTTCTCTCCTTCCGTTATTATTAGCATATTTTTATCTCTTTTCTTCTCTTTCTCTTCCTATTCTTTTTCCTTTCCTTTATTTCTTTCATTTTCTTTCTTTCTTTCCCCCTTTTTCTCTTTTTCCCTGTCTCTCCTTCCCTTATTTACTTCATTTTCTTTCTTCCCCCTTTTCCTCTCTTCTTCCTTTATTTATTTCATTTTTTCTTCCCCCCTTTCCCTTCTTTTCCTCTTTCTCTCCTTCCCCTATTCCTTTTATTTTCTCTCCCCCCTTTCCCCTCTTTTCGTCCTTCTTCCCTTCCGTTATTTATTTCATTTTCTTTCTTCGCCCTTTTTATTCCCTTCCATTAGGTCTTTCATTTTCCCTTTTTTCTTTGCCCCTTTCCCTCTTTCTTTTCTCTTTCTTTATTTCCTCCTTTCTCTCCTTCCTTTCTTTATTTCATTTTCTTTCTTCCTTTCCCACTTCCCCCCATTTTCTTCTTTCTCTCCTTTCCTTATTTATTCCCTTTTCTCTCTTCCCTTCCCCTCTCCCCTCTTTATCGTCTTTCTCCCCTTCCCTTATTCATTCCCTTTTCTCTGTTCCCTTCCCCCCTTCCCCCTCTTTTTCGTCTTTCTCTCCTTCCCTTATTTATTCCCTTTTCTCTCTTCCCTTCCCCTCTCCCCTCTTTTTCGTCTTTCTCTCCTTCCCATATTTATTCCATTTTCTTCCTTCCCTTCCCCCTTTCCCCTGTTTTCAGCAACTTTTAAGATAGAATGATACAAAGAAGGATTTTCCTCTGGCTAAAAGCACCACAAGTAAGGATTAAGGTCATTGTAGTTCATTATTTTCTTTTCTCTTCTTCTCCCTCTTCTTCTTCTTTTTCTTCTTTTCTTTTCCTTTATTTTTTTTTTTTTTTTTTTTTTTTTTTTTTTTATTTCTGTTTGTTCTTTTATTTTTATTTTTATTTTTCTTCTCTTTTTTCTTCTTCTTCTTCTTTCTTTTTCTTCTTTTATTCTTTCTCACCTTCTTTGTCTTTTTATTCCTTTTCTTTTTCTTATTTTTTTTCCTTTCTTTCTCTTCTTCTTTCTCATCTTCTTCTTTATCTTCTTCTTCTTCCTCTTCTCCTTTTCCTTTTTTTTCTTTTTATTCTTTCTCCTATTCCTCTTTTTATTCATCATAAAACATAGACATAGAAAAAAAATATAATAAAAAAGGAAAATGTAGTCACACTTCTTTTAATTGAATAAAACACGAAAATAGGAAATATAAGTAAAAAATAAAAAAAATAACTCATTTAGCTTTCACTTTCCATTTGTTGCAATGGAAAAAAAATATATGTATTTTTTATTTACTTTTTTCCTTTTTTTTAATATTTCAATTTCCTTGGATAATATATATATTTTTGTTTGTTTATTTTCTTTGTTTATCTTGTTTCCTGTCGTTGTTTTTGTTGATTTCTAAACAATTGCACATGGGGAGAAAATTGATAGAACTCATCTCTTTCATTATCATCTGTCTTTCAAGAAACATGAATTAATGAGATAATTGGCTCTATAGATTATATATTGCAAGTTTGAAAAAAAATAATTGGTTCCATCCATTATATATCGTAAATTGAATTAAATCATTAGTTCCGTCCATTATATATCGCAAATTGGAATGACATAATTGGTTCCGTCCATTATATATTGCAAATTGGAAAGAAAATAATTGGTTCCGTCCATTATATATCGCAAATTGGAATGACATAATTGGTTCCGTCCATTATATATTGCAAATTGGAAAGAAAATAATTGGTTCCGTCCATTATATATCGCAAATTGAATTAAATAATTGGTTCCTTACATTATATATCGCAAATTGGAATGAAATAATTGGTTCCTTACATTATATATCGCAAATTGGAATGGCATATTTGATTCCGTTCATTATATTTCGCAAATTGGAATGACATAATTGGTTCCTTATATTATATATTGCAAATTGGAAAGAAAATAATTGGTTCCGTCCATTATATATCGCAAATTGAATTAAATAATTGGTTCCTTACATTATATATCGCAAATTGGAATGAAATAATTGGTTCCTTACATTATATATCGCAAATTGGAATGGCATATTTGATTCCGTTCATTATATTTCGCAAATTGGAATGACATAATTGGTTCCTTATATTATATATTGCAAATTGGAAAGAAAATAATTGGTTCCGTCCATTATATATCGCAAATTGAATTAAATAATTGGTTCCTTACATTATATATCGCAAATTGGAATGAAATAATTGGTTCCTTACATTATATATCGCAAATTGGAATGGCATATTTGATTCCGTTCATTATATTTCGCAAATTGGAATGACATAATTGGTTCCTTATATTATATATTGCAAATTGGAAAGAAAATAATTGGTTCCGTCCATTATATATCGCAAATTGAATTAAATAATTGGTTCCTTACATTATATATCGCAAATTGGAATGAAATAATTGGTTCCTTACATTATATATCGCAAATTGGAATGGCATATTTGATTCCGTTCATTATATTTCGCAAATTGGAATGACATAATTGGTTCCGTCCATTATATATTGCAAATTGGAAAGAAAATAATTGGTTCCGTCCATTATATATCGCAAATTGGAATGACATAATTGGTTCCGTCCATTATATATTGCAAATTGGAAAGAAAATAATTGGTTCCGTCCATTATATATCGCAAATTGAATTAAATAATTGGTTCCTTACATTATATATCGCAAATTGGAATGAAATAATTGGTTCCTTACATTATATATCGCAAATTGGAATGGCATATTTGATTCCGTTCATTATATTTCGCAAATTGGAATGACATAATTGGTTCCTTATATTATATATTGCAAATTGGAAAGAAAATAATTGGTTCCGTCCATTATATATCGCAAATTGAATTATATAATTGGTTCCTTACATTATATATCGCAAATTGGAATGAAATAATTGGTTCCTTACATTATATATCGCAAATTGGAATGGCATATTTGATTCCGTTCATTATATTTCGCAAATTGGAATGACATAATTGGTTCCTTATATTATATATTGCAAATTGGAAAGAAAATAATTGGTTCCGTCCATTATATATCGCAAATTGGAATGAAATAATTGGTTCCTTACATTGTAGATCGCAAATTGGCAATTCTAGCAAAATACTCGAATCTGAGTCCTCGTAACTTAAACCAATGATCGCAATAACATAATTTTTTGTCTATGCAAACATTTTTATCGCATTGCCCATGGCGGCGAGTCAACAAAGGACGTCGAAGAGACCATAAAGAGGGTTGTTTTATTTATGGGATGATGATAGTGAAGGAGGGTGTTAATGATGACGAAACTGGGTTGTTCGAAGAATTTGTTTTTTTCCTTTGTTTTGTTTTTTGTTTACACTATTGTAGTTGGTGTTGTTGTTTATATTACTGTTTATGTTCACTTTCTAATAGTAGTAATTTTCCTTATCTCGTATTACTGATAACGCCAATTACTGCCATGGTGATATACAAATTCTTAATAACAACGACAGTAAAGATAATGATAGTAAACTATCACGAACAATACCAATGAAATAATGATAATAGCGAAATAATAATGATAGTGATAGTGATATTGAGGAGACTTATTACTGGTAATAACAATTATGATCTAAAATAGATAAGATAATATTCATCATTAACCTCATCATTGTCACGATTAATGTGATAAAGATTAGATAAATGGATAAGGAATTGAAGACATACATGCAGTAAAGAAATGGACTAGTAAATTAACAAAAAAAGAAAAAATAAACAAAGAAACAAACACAGAAATAGATAAATATAGACAGAAACAAACAAACAAATACTGACACAAACAAACACACGAATAAATAAAAGACAGAAACAAACAAACACAGAAATAGATAAAATACAGAAACAAACAAACAAGCAAATTAAGAGAAAAACAAACAAACACACACACACACACAAACAAAACAAAATTAAAAGAGCGCTAAACATCAAACAATTCCCCGCTAAGAAGACTCCCTCGCCCTTGAAACTCGACCTCAAGATGTCCCCTTCTCTGCGCTTCGACTGTTATTGGGCGACGTCTCGTTGGCCTGGGTCCGTCCTCCGTCGTCTCTGCTGCTGTTTGTTTGTTGTTGTTGATTTTTTGTTGGGTTAGTTGCTTGGCTGGCTGGCTATCTCCGTTTGTTTGTCTTTGTATGGTTGGTTACCTCTCTCTTTCTTTGTTTGATTGTCTGTCTGTCTGTCTCTCTCTCTCTCTCTCTCTCTCTCTTTATCTCTCTGTCTCTCTCTCTCTATCTATCTATCTATCTATCTATCTATCTATCTCTATCTCTCTATCTATCTATCTCTCTATCTATCTATCTCTGTTCCTCCTCCTCTTACACTTTCTCTTACTCCTTTTCTTTCTCTTTTTCTTTCTTTTCCTCTTCCTCCTCCTCTTTCTATTTATATTTATATTTATATTTATTTTCCTCTTCCTCTTTCTCTTACTCATTCTCTTTTTTCTTTTCTTTATTTTCCTCTTCCTCTTCTTCCTCCTTCTCCTTTTCCTATCCTTACTCCTCTCCCTCTCCATCTCCTCCCCCCTCCCCCCTTTTTTCCTTATGCCTTATTCTCTTTTTACCTTGTTTATCCACCCTTGCTTGTGGACGACACAGCAAATAATCCTCGAAAGGGGGGGGGGGGGAGGACGTGATAAAAGAATCGGCCAAATGGACCATCAAGCTTTTTTCAGCATTCCGATCCCACGGCGAGGCGAGTCGGGAAGTGTTTACAAGTTATTCGTCGCGGAATGTTTTCTCTGTCCTTTCTCCTGCCCTTCCCTCCTTTCTACCACATCCCCTCCCTCCTTCCTTCCCCCTATATCCCCTCCCCTCCCTCCCTCCCTCCCTCCCTCCCTCCTTCCCCCAACACCCCCTCCCTCCCTCCCTCCTTCTCCCCACATCCCCCTCCCTCCCTCCCTCCTTCCTTCCTTCTCCCCACTTCCCCCTTCCCTCCCTCCCTCCTTCCTCACACACCCCTCCCTCCCTCCTTCCCCCCACATCCCCTCCCTTCTTCCTTCTTCACCATCCCCGCCCCTCCCCTCCCTCCTTCCCCACCATCCCCTCCTCCTTCTTCCCTCCTCTTCCTAACCTTCCCCCCCTCCCCCCCCCCCTCATTCTTCTCCTATCCCCCCCCGCCCCTTATACCTCCTTCAACTCCTCCTTCCCCCCCAATGCTCCCTCCCCTCTCCCCCTATCCTCTCCCCTCTGCCCTCTCCTCTCTAACCTTCTACCCTCCCCCTTCTACCCTCTTCCCCCCCCCCTTCCCTGTCCCCCTACCCTCTACCCACGCTTTTTATCTCCCCCTCTCCACACTAACCCCTACCTCCCCCTCTACCTACCCTCTACTCACCCTCTACCCACCCTCTCCCCCCTTCCCTCTCCCCCTACCCTCTACCCACCCCTTTTTCCCCCCTCTCTCTACCCTAACCCCTACCTCCCCCTCTAACCCTCCTCTACCCACTTTCTACCCACCCTCTACCCTCTCTACCCCTCTCTACCTACCTACCCTCTACCCACCTTCTACTCTCCACTCTACCCCGCCTCTACCCACCCCCCCTCCTCACCTTCAATCAAGCAATAACACTTTTCTCTCGAAGGCCCATTACTTCTGGATGAACCGTTGTTTCGTTCGCTCCGTAAAACCGACGGAGACGAGACATAAATATATATATAGGCATATATATGGATTTAGTTTTTGAAAACGATTTTTCTTTGTTTTTTTATTTCTCTTTCCCTTTCTCTTTCTCTTTCTCTTTCTCTTTCTCTTTCTCTTTCTCTTTCTCTTTCTCCTCTTTCTCTCTTCCTCTTTCTCTTTCCTTTATTTCTCTCTTTCTCTTTCTCTTTCTCTTTCTCTTTCTCTCTTCCTCTTTCTCTTTCCTTTATTTTTCTCTTTCTCTTTCTCTTTCTCTTTCTCTTTCTCTTTCTCTTTTTCTCTTTTTCTCTTTCTTTTTCCTTTTTCTTTTTTCCCTTTCCCCTTCCATAAAAAAAAATATATATTTATAGGCATATATATGGATTTAGTTTTTGAAAATGATTTTTCTTTGTTTTTTTCTTTCTCTTTCTCTTTCTCTTTCTCTTTCTCTTTCTCTTTCTCTTTCTCTTTCTCTTTCTCTTTCTCTTTCTCTTTCTCTTTCTCTCTTCCTCTTTCTCTTTCCTTTATTTTTCTCTTTCTCTTTCTCTTTCTCTTTCTCTTTCTCTTTTTCTCTTTTTCTCTTTCTCTTTCCTTTTTCTTTTTTCCCTTTCCCCTTCCATTTTCTCTTCTTTCTTCCTTCCTTTTTCGCTATCCCTTTCTCTTTCTTTCTCTATCCCTATCTCTTTCTCTCTCCCTTTATCTTTCTCCTCCTCTTTGTCTTCCCCCTTTCTCTTTCCCTTTCTCTTTCTCATTCCTCTTTCTCTTTCCTTTACGCTCTCTCCCTCTCCCTTTACCCTTTACATCTTCCCTTCAGAAACAAATGACTCTCAAAGTCGTCTCCCCCCCCCCCCCCCTCAGCACCGTCCTTTCAGCCTTCTCTCCTGAAAGTCTCTTGTTTCTCGATCAAGTGAGCATCAGAGAGGCTGCCTCGCGCCGCTTCCGAGATGAGGCGTTATGTCGAGGAGAATGCTTTCCCTTTGTTTTGGGAGGCTGGGGAGTTGGGTATGAACAAGGTGTTATATATATGTGTGTGTGTGTGTGTGTGTGTGTCTGTGTGTGTGTGTGTGTGTGTCTGTGTGTGTGTGTGTGTGTGTGTGTGTGTGTGTGTATAAAGATAGCTAGATAGATTTGATGGATAGATAGATAAATTGATTGATAGATAAATAGGTAGATAGACAGATAGATAGAGAGATAGATAAATCGATAGATAGATAGATAGGTAGATAGATAGAGAGAGAGAAAGAGATAGACAGATAGATAGATAGGTAGATAGATAAATCGATAGATAGATAGACAGATAGGTACAGAGAGAGAGATAGACAGATAGATAGATAAAAAAATGAATAGACAGACTGATTGATAGATAAATAGATATAGATATAATTCCCTTTCTTTTTCGCTTTTCTGTCTTTCTTTTTATCAAAATGAAATGTGATTGATCTTATATAATTTCCTTTCTCGTTTTCTTTCTTTCTTTCTAAATGTTTTTTTCTCATTTTGTCGAGAACGTTGGTTGGTTTCTAATTGCTTCCTTTGGCTGCGAAATTGGGTCTCGAAATAAAGGGTGAGCATTTTTTGTTTATAATCTTTTTGTTTCCCATGCTTTTGTTTGTTTGTTTGTTTGGTTGGTTTTTGTTTCTTTGTATTCTAAATTGTTTTCTTTTCCTTTGTTTATTTTCTGAGATATGTTATATGTTTTTTTTTCTACTTCGTTTTTTGTTTTCTCTTTGTTTCGTTTTTTTCTCTCTTTTCGTTTTATTTCTGTTTTTCTATGTTTTTTTTCCCTATATTTTATTTCTCTTTATGTATTTTTTTTTTTTTTTTTTTTATTCATTTGCATATTTTTGTTTTTCGAAACTTTTTGTCTTTTGAGTTTTGTTTATTTTTCGTATTTTCTTATTCTCGTTCTATATTCTCTCTTTCTGTTTATTTTCCGCTTTTTTTAATTTCTTTTATTTTATATACCTATTTTATATCCCTTTTCTCCGATTCTATTCTCCGTTTCTCTTTCTTTCTCTTTTTTTCACTTCCTTTGTTTTGTCTTTCTTCAAGTTCCCAACTCTCCTTGCTTTCTTTATTTATCTTCGTTTTCTTGTTATTTATCTTTTCTTCGCGTTTGTCCTTTAGTCTGGCTTTCCATTTCCTGTTTGTTTTTTTCTTTTTCTTTTTCTTTATCTTGCCTCGTTCTTCTTTTTTTTCCTTTCTTTACTTTTTTTCATTATTTGTTTTTATTTATTATTTATCTTATTCATTTAGTTATTTATTCTTTCTTTCCTTACTTTTTCTTTATTTTTTTATTTATTTATTTATTGCTTTCTTTCTTTCTTTCTTTCTTTCTTTTTTTCTTTTTTTTTCTTTTGTTCTAGCTTTTCTTCTTTCTTTGTTTCTTACTTGTTTGTTTGCGTGTAGCTTTCTGGGCCTTTCTTATTCAATTATTTATATTTCCATTTTTTTTTTCCTCTCTTTTTCTCCTTCTGCACTCTCCTCTTTCTATTTTCCTGCATTTTCTCCAATTCCAGTTACCAGTATCACAGAAAAAAATTATAATTTTATTCTAATCTTGCCTCTTGTTATCTTTTCTCCTTATACACTCTTTTCTTATTTTCCTGCATTTTCTGCAATTCCTTCATTTGCATTATCAAAGGAAATTATCAACCTCCAGCCTGCATTTGCACAGAAGGCCAATTGCAATTTCATCCAAACGAAACAAAACACATTAAATATAATTTTTTCCCCGCGTTCAGAATTACCATAAACAATAATTGTAATTCAATATTTGTGATTGAATCAATTTGCATAGTGGAAGACGTACAGGTAAGAACAGTGTTGCGAAGATTCTCTTGCAACATTGACAAGAAGGTAAAGGTGGTGACTGAGTGAATGAATCTACTAATGGATGAAAATATAAATGAATAATGAGATGATTTGGTTGGTTATGTGATCAATAAATGAAGTGGAGGTATAAACATAAGTAAAAAAACTGAACAGTGAAAAAAAAATGAATAAACATACAGTTTAATTATTAAACAAATATTAAATTCCACAAATCCTAAAATGTACGTTGAATAACTACATTCAATAAATCAAAAGGTAAATAAAAGGAAGAAAATGAACTTCAGCTACGCCATTGTTAAGGAAGGAGCTTGTCTGTGAAGCGACGTCGGTCCTTCGTCCAAAGCTCAGCTCTGGGATGGAAGGAGGACTGTGTTAACAGCTTTGCATGCCATACGGCGATTGCGTTGCGGCCGGGCAAGCGTCAGCACATGTGTGTGTGTGTGTGTGTGTGTGTGTGTGTGCGTGTGTGTGTGTGTGTGTGTGAGTGTGTGTGTGTGTGCGTGTGTGTGTGTGTGTGTGTGTGTGTGTGTGTGTGTGTGTGTGTGTACATATATATGTGTGTGTGTGTATATATGTATATATGTATATATATATATATATATATATATATATATATATATACATATAACATCACGTGCGTAAAGATTAGCACAGTGTGTGTATCCGAATACAGTAGCCCAAAGTACAAATGGAATTTGACATGAATAATGTTCGTCTATCATGGTCCCGTCATAACAATGCCATTACGATTGTATCATTACCGAGTAATTACACTAGTGTAATTACTGTGCTTAATGCTTCTCTTTTTCTTTTCCTTTTTCTCCTTTTTCTCCCTTTTGTCGTGGTGGCTATCCAAGGATCTGACCACACAAGCACTCCCTGTTGCCCGCAGTCCGACGCGGAAATCAGGTCAGGGAATTGGCGAGCATCGGGGACGAATTCAGGAATCAGGTCACCGCGGTGTGTTGTGGGATGACTTACGCTTCAGAGATTCCACGAACGCAGTCAGATATTTTCTAAAGAATCTGGACGTCACAGGGCAAGAAGACTTCTCAAGGAGTAACCCGAACACGGCGCTCGAAAAAAAAATGGCCACGCTTTCACCTAAATTCACAAACACACACACAAACAAAACAAAATATTGTTATAGATATGGGATACCCATACGGCACAACTTAATTCGACAGCAATGAATGAACTAAAATGTCCTTTTCCCGCACCCTTCGACGCCCATCGACAATATCATTTCAACGGTAAAAACTGAACGAAAAAACGCTTTCCGTTCGCCTCTCGACGCCCTTCGCCATCATCATCGTCAAAGTCCGGTGATTCGGGTCGACGACGGAACCATTACAGAACAACGGGTGCTTATGGCTCGCTGTCAACATGAGTCAGCGTTTCCCTAAAAGCCACCTCGCTCACTTGCATATCATTTACCTTTTCGACTTTCGTAAAACACGGAAAAGTGAAGGGAATTTTGAATGAGGTGAAATTTGTATTTTGAGGGGACTGGATTGCGTTTGGAAGTGAGGTAGGCTATGCGTGTGCGTGTGTTCGTTTGTTTGTGTGTGTGTGTGTCTGTGTGTGTGTGTTTGTATGAGTGTGTGTGTGTGTGTGTGTGTGTGTGTGTATGCTTGAGTATGTGTGTGCGTCCACGTGTGTGTTTATTTAAGTATGCGTGTCTACGAGTGTGTTTGTTTGAAAGCGTGTATGTCTGTAAAAAAGAGAGAGGGGAAAGAAACGCAGAGAGAAAGAGAGAATTGTAAAAGTTATATATAGGGTCGCATGTTACTTCCTGCCATCTTACGGTTACGATCCTGAACTAATGTCGTCAGACCTCCTCCCGAAAGTTCCCAGGAAATACTGCAGAATGTTTTTTAGACTTGCTAGCTGCTATGTTAGAGGGACGTTCTAGTAATATCAGTAAGTTTTCTGGAAAGAATTGCTTACGGTGGAATCTAAAATACAGTTTAGTTAATCGTACCTCAGATAACTTACATTTGTGTTTTAGCCATAACAATAATCATATGTAACTCTGTGTGTGTATATACACATTTACACACATTTAAACAAAATATACAACGCAGGTATACGCACATCCATACATCTCCACACACACACACACACACACACACACACACACACACACACACACACACAAAAAAAAATATAAATATAAATATATATGTATATATATATACATATATATATATACATTTCAACAGGAAAACATCTGAATAGTCAAGCACATAATGTCTTAAGTGCAGTTTCATATTAGGTCTCTTGAGCACCCTCACTCGCCCACGCACACCCACTCCGCACATACACACACAAACACACGCCCGTGCAAAACAGATACGTATACCTATACACAATACATACACATTACACACAAATACATCCTTTGCCCTACCACCAGACACGTACACACACTCAAAATCACACACATGTACACACCCGCAACACCCACACCCATAAACATACATACTCAGGAAATACTCTTCTCCCTCCCTCGCTCCCTCCATTCGCACACATATCACACGTAGCTATACAAGAGAACAAAAGCCACATGTCATCTGCACATTTCAGGTCGTGACCGTGAGACGTGTGTGTATGGGCGGCCTGGTATTGAGAGATAGGGAAGAGAAGAGGGAGAGGAGAAGTCATTTTTCTCTCTCCTCTTTCTTTTCTTTTCCTTTCTTGTTTTCTTTTCCTGTCTTTCTTATATGGAAAATACAAGAAAATATGAAAGAATCGAGAGGTTTCGTATTTTCTTTCTTTTCATGTTCTTGGGAAATATATTTACATTTCCCCGACCTTTGTAAGAAACTCTTCAGTGTGGTACTTTAAAACAGTATAATTTTGTGTTATTTCTCAACAGCATCTTCGCCTCGGTGGCTCTCGAGTCTCTTGAGTTTCCTGGGTGCTGGTTATTACGTATGTATGTATGTTTATTTATATTTGTGTGTATTTTGTTTCCCTGTCTGTCTGTGCGTGTAAGTGCGCCTTTGCATGTACAAACACGTATGGATGTACATATATGTACGGGTGTGTTCACATGTCCCCAGATCCCACGCAAACTCACACTCATGCACTCGTAGCCAATCCAAGCACATCAGCTTCAACGGCCCGGCCTCAGAGTTCAATAAGGTGACTGCATATGCAAAGAAGATCAGTAGCGAAACAACGAGCTCATGCAGGAGGCCTAATGCACGGCTTCTAATCCAACGTTGTCGCGCACGAGTCATGCATCTCCTTGGGGCAAATGAAGGCGTTCTCCATGGGTGTTTTCCCTCTCTCTTCTCCCTCTCTCTCTCCCTCTCTCTTCTCCCTCTCTTCTCCCTCTCTCTTCTCCCTCTCTCTTCTTCCTCTTCTTCTCTGTTTCTCTTTCTCTCTCTTCCTTTGTCTCTTTTGTTCCTCTCTTCCTCTGCCTCTCCCTCTCTCTCCCTCTCCTTCAATTTCTCCTTTTTTTCCCTCTCCCTTCCTCCCTCCCTCCCTCCCTCCCTCTCTTTCTCCCAATCCCACTCCTCTCTCTCCCTCTCCTTCTCCTTCTCCCAATCCCGCTCCTTTTCTCTTTCCCTCTCTCTCTCCTTCTCCCAATCTCATTCCTTCTCTCTCTCCCTCTCCTTCTCCTTCTCCCCATTCTCTCCCTTCCCCCGCGCGACATAAGTTGACCCTCGTGTTTTTCTAATTATGAGGTGAAAAAAGTGCTTCAAACTAATAAAATTTTGGATGAAATATGTTTAGATTTATTTTGGTTATTTTATAGTAAAGTAGATCTTCCTTAAACAAATTAAAGTTTATGTGTACTGACAAAGAGATAAAGCGATGGAGAGAGAGAGAGAGAGAGAGAGAGAGAGAGAGAGAGAGAGAGAGAGAGAGAGTGAGAGAGAGAGAGAGGAAGGAAGAATTAAGAAAGAAAGAAACAGATAGATGGAGATATAAAGACAGAGGAAGAGAGACCAGACAGACAAAAAAAAAACAAGTAGACAAAAACAGATAGACAGAAATATATGAATAAATCGATAGACAAACCAACAAAAATAGATAGTTAAACACGCAGATATTCTGAATCGATCCCCACACTTCAAATACTGACTCTCTTCTCAAACTTTCTCTACCAATAGCCCTTGACAATAAACAATAGAAACATTTCCTTTCAATTACTTTCGAGTAAAAGGAAGCCAACAACCGGGGGATGTAAGATATTACAAAAAAAAAAAAAAATATTGAGAGAGAATTAACGGTTTGTGATGATGAAAAAAATGATGATGATAATAATAGGAATGATAACGGTTAAGATAATAACAAAAGTGTTGATAGTAATGATGATGATGGTAGTGATAATAATAAAAAAATATAATTATAATAATGATGATGATAATTATAACAATACTGATAATGATGATAATGATAATAATAATAATAATAATAGTAGTAGTAGTAGTAGTAGTAATGATAATGATAATAATCACGATGATGTCCATGATGTTTATCATGATGTTATTAAGGATGATGACGATATAATAATGACGATTCTTATTGTGATAATAATTATTAAAAAAAAACAAAAAAACAATAACAGTTATAGTTATACCATCGCGAACAACAGTCAGGATCTTCACTGAAAGGAAATTCATCAAAGGAAGACGAGAGATTCACGGATATGATATATAAGGGTTGGGATGGAGGGAGGAGGGGAGGGGGGATAGAAGGTGGAGCGGAGGAGGAGGAGGAGGAGGAGGGAGAGGAGGTGGAGTAGGAGGAAGAGGAGGGGGGGGGGAGTAGGAGGAAGAGGAGGGGGGAGGAGTAGGAGGAAGAGGAGGGGGAGGGGGAAGGGGTGAGGAGGAAGAGGAGGGGGAGAAGGAGAGAGAGGAGGAGGAATGGGGGAGTTAGAGGTGCAGTAGGTGGTGGTAGTAGAGGAGAGGAGGAAGAGGAGGAGGAGGAGGAGGAGGAGAAAGGAGGAATGGGGGAGGGGGTGGGAAGGGTGGCAGAGAGGGATGGGGAGGAGAGGAAAGGAAGGAGGAACGAAGGTGAGGGAGAGGAGAGAGAGTGAGCTGAAATGTAGGGGAGAAAGTTAGGAAGAGGGAGGAGGGGAAGGAGGAGAGGGGAGAAAGGGAGATTGAGGAGGAGGGGGGAGGGGGAGAAGAAAGGCAAGGAGACAGAATTGGAAGTGAGGACGGAGGGAGGGAGGGAGGGAGGGAGAGAGGGGGCGAAGGAGAGATAGAGGGAGGGAGAAAGGGGGACGAAGGAGGGAGGGAGGGAGGGAGAGAGGGGGAGGAGGAGGGAGAGAGGGCGGGAGAGAGGGGGCGAAGGAGGGAGGGAGGGAGGGAGAGAGGGGGAGAAGGAGAGAGGGAGGGAGAGAGGGGGAGAAGGAGGGAGAGAGGGAGGGAGGGGGCGAAGGAGGGAGGGAGGGAGGGAGAGAGGGGGACGAAGGAGGGAGAGAGGGGGAGAAGGAGGAAGTGAGGGAGGAAGGGGGAAAAGGAGGGAGGGAGGGAGGGAGAGAGGGGGCGAAAAAGGGGAGGGAGGGGGCCACGAGAGTTAATGAGATCTTGGAAGAATTAGACAGATTTCCTCATCGTATTTCTAACGTGTCTGCCAGAAGCGGAGATGAAGCGAGAAGAAGAAACGAGATTCTCTCCTTTTTCCATCATTTCCTTCTGTTCTCAAATCTATTCACTTCTCTTTTGATTTTTTACCTTATTTTTCGTCTTCTTTCAAACCCATTTTATTCGATTGTCTTTTTGTATTTTGATAATAATATTAATGATAATAACAACCATTATTTTTACTGTTGTTGGTATCTTTATTATCATCATTAGCATCATTATCATTTCTATCATTATTGTCATTTTCGTTATTATTATCATTATTATTAACATTATTATTATTATTATTATATTATTATTATTATTATTATTATTAATATTATTATTATTATCATCATCGTCATTATTATTGCTGTTACTGTTATTACTATTATTATCATCACTGTTAATATCACCATCATTGTTACTGTTATAATTATTGTTATCACCATTATTATCATTATTATCCTTATTATTATTGTTTATTATTATCATCATTATCATTATTTTCATCCTTATCACTATTATCATTATCAATATTATCATTATCAATATTTTCATTATCCTTTTCCTTATTATTATCATTGTTATTATCATTACTATCATCGCCATTATCATTATCTTTACTATTATTATCATTAGCACTAACAATTAGGCTGTAATAAAGATCATAACATTCATCATTTATCATCGCTATCATTATCAGTTTTACTAGTGTTGATATCCCAACCAACTAGGACTACCGCCTCGTCTGTACAAAGGTCTCGTGTTGTTTTAAACTGCACTTCTGATACTTCAAGCAACTTCCTTCGTCCTCCAACTTCCTCCTCGAGCAATTGCACAACTTACAAGATTTGTCTTGCGATCGCCAACTTTTTTTTCTGCCGATAAGTTGTTGCAATAAAAGTTGGGTTTGGTTGATCTCTCTCGTTTGTTCGTCGATACAGGTGACATTGCAAGATAGAAGGGGGGGGGGGGGGTAAGAATGGGGAGGGAGGAAGGAGAGAGGAGAGAGGGAGGATGGGGGAGGGGGTGAGGGAGAGAGAGATGGGGAGGGGGAGGTAGGGAGGGAGAGAAAGAGAGAGAGAGAGAGAGAGAGAGAGAGAGAGAGAGAGAGAGAGAGAGAGAGAGAGAGAAAGGAAAAGAGAGAGAAAGGAAATAGGGAGTGGGGGCAGAATAGAGAGACACAAAATAGAGTTAGGAAGAGAGAGGAATAAACAGAGGAAGAAGAAACCCACATTTTTTCCCAGTAACTTTAAATCACGAAGAAACACAACCAGCCAAGATAACCCACCTTAGCGAATTAGCGTTTGATCTCACAGCTGAATAAACAAGACATCCCGCCTAACGAGAGAGTCCCAGGAGCACTCAATCAGTCGAAACAGCCACAGGGAATGATTCAGCTGAAGCACACTCCTCCGCAAGGCTCATCGAGTCTCTGAAGTCTTCCCCGTCGCTTCAGAGCAGATAAGAGGCTTAAGACCAAACCTTCAACTGACATCAGTGAAGTGACATCGCCGAAGGGCTCACGCTGCAGGCCAAGTAACGACAGATTGCAGATGTCATATGGCTTGAGATAAATGCAATAAGCTTGGTATTTCTGTCTGTTGCATGAGGCGTGCAATGTCGCCATGGGATTGCCATGAACGGAGATATCCATGGCAACAAGGTATCCAGTTCAGGAACAAGAAGAGTGAAAAGGAAAACCAGAAAGGAAGTGAGTCGTATGATGAAATGTGGACGGAAAGTTGGCCACGACGTTAAACTCTTTTTGAAGGGACAGACTTTTCGGAAAAAAAAAGAAAAGGTCAGAAAGGTTTGATGCAAAAAGCCTGTCAATGTATGCTTGCCTTTGTACTTTCAGATATCAAATGCATTGGTTTTTCCCTTTTTATCCAGCTGCAATTCTTTCTGTTATATTTAAAACGTTACTTTTTAGTTTAGTTGTTTTGTTTTTTTTGTTATTACAGTACCAATCTTTCGTTTTTCTTATTTTTCTTCTTTTCTTTCCGTTCGTTTGACTTTGTTTATGTGATTTTGTTTTGTTTTTTTGTTTTGTTTACGGTGATATCTCCTGCGCTGTGAAGATAAGCCTTGCAGTGTGTGCCTTTTGCTCTCTCTCACTCTTTCTATTTATCTGTCTATCTATCTGTCTATCTATCTATCTGTCTACCTACCTTTCTCTCTCTCTCTCTCTCTCTCTCTCTCTCTCTCTCTCTCTCTCTCTCTCTCTCTCTCTCTCTCTCTCTCTCTCTCTCTCTCTCTCTCTCTCTCTCTCTCTCTCTCTCTTTCTGTGTGTGAGTCCGTCCCTTTCCCTTTCCCTTTGCCTATCCCCATTCTTCTCCCTCTCTCTCTCTCTCTCCTCTCCTACTCTTCTCCATCCTCCTCATCCTTTCCCTCTCCCTCTTTCTCTCATCTCCTCTCCTTCCCCTTCTCTCTCTTCCTCTTTTATCTCTTATTCTCCTTCTCTCTCTTACTCTCCCTCTCCTTCCCATCCCTCTCTTTCTCCTTCTTTCTCTCTTTCTCCATCTTTTTCTCCCTTTTCCTCTTCCTTTCCCTATACCTCGCCCTCTCCCTCTCCCTCCTCTCCCTCCTCTTCCTCTATCTCCTCATCTTCCTCTTCTTTTCCCTGTCCCTCTCCCTCTCCCTCCTCCTCTTCCTCTCTCTCCTCATCTTCCTCTCCCTTTCCCTCTCCCTGCCCCTCTCCCTCTCCTTCCTACTCTTCCTCTCTCTCCTCATCTTCCTCTCCCTTTCCCTCCTCCTCTCCCTCTCTCTCCTCATCTTCCTCTCCCTTTCCCTCTCCCTGCCCTTCTCCCTCTCCCTCCTTCTCTTCCTCTCTCTCCTCATCTTCCTCTCCCCTTCCCTGTCTCTGTCCCTCTCCCTTTCCCTCCTCCTCTTCCTCTCTCTCCTCATCTTCTTCTCCCTTTCCCTGTCCCTGTCCCTCTCCCTCTCCCTCCTCCTCTCCCTCTCTCTCCTCATCTTCCTCTCCCTTTCCCTCTCCCTCTCCCTCCTTCCATGACATTGCAAGCAAGCTGAGCAGCGCAGACAAAATCCTAGTCCTTATGAACCATACCATTTCTTAGAGAGAGAAGAAAAAGAAAGGCTTATCGTTAGAGTCAAAATAATATATACACAAATTAAAAAAAAAAAGAGGCGTCATGCGCAAAGACTCATACTCATAATCATATATTTTTTCTTAATCAAATGTATTCAACGAGTATCTGTGCATGAGACCGTCGGGTGTCGTTTTATTTCGAGGGCCTCTCTCCTGCCACGACGAAACGTCCCTTTCCAAATCGCGAAAAAAAAGGTAATTTCCTCTTATTGTACCTTTGTTTGTTGCAATATCACTGGCACGCAAGGATTGTTAGAATCTGTCTGTCTACGGTTTATTCTATTTATTTGTCTGTTTATTTGTTTGTTTGTTAGAATATATTTGGGTTCATGTATTTTCTCAGCAAACTTCTTGAGGAGATTTTGGAGAGAGAGAGAGAGAGAGAGAGAGAGAGCGAGAGAGAGAGAGAGAGAGAGAGAGAGAGAGAGAGAGAGAGAGAGAGAGAGAGAGAGAGAGAGAGAGAGAGAGGGAGAGAGAGAGATG